>NW_005842544.1:525700-528665 GCF_000455745.1 Alligator sinensis
TCTAGCTAGCTTCTTTTGTTGTTCATAGCTTACCCACTCAAATTTCACAGGCACAATAATATTTCTCATTTTTTAAAATTATATGGATTATATAAAAATTGTTCACTATCATTCAATACTTGTCTTGTACCTGTTCATTAGTTGTAGTTGGTCAGTTCAGTTACATAGTAAGTAGTACACACAGGGCATATCAACACAAGACACTACATTCCCATAGCGATGACCTACAGTGACGTAGCTTGTCATTATGGCAGCATAGTGTCAGCGGGCGCAAACCGTGATACCGATGCTACTGCGCAGAATGAACAAGCTACTGTGCACCTGGACTGCTCAGTACTGGCAGTTACTGTGCAGTTGGGAACATGTGTAGATGCACCCACAACGCTGTTCTCTGATTGGATAACTATTACCCTGATTGTTAGGAGAAGGGCTTTCAGAACTTGGCTTTTAGTCTCTGAGGGAATTTAGAGACCAGTAACAAATAAGGAAAATTAGGAAACATAAAACATTTTTCAGTTTTTTCTTTATAGCTTTGTTCTCAGTTTCATTCCTATAAATATTAGGCTCCTGAACATTAATTAATTAATTAACATCTCTTTTTCATAGTTACTAAAAGTAATACTGTTCATGTACATAATACTACCTATACAAAATACAGTGCAATTCTTTGTTAGATCACTGAATTGTCTTTATCTGAGGAGGCAAAGTGCTGGCCCCAACATCCCCTACCCCACCCGGGGCCACATGTCATATGCCAAAGCATGCATGGCACAGGTGTTCCCCAGGGACAAGCAGCTCCAGCGCAAGGTGCACTGTTTCTAGTTGCCCCTGGGGAGCCAAATGTCTGCACATGTCTGGATGTGGCTATAGAGTTTGCACGGATGTCATTTAACTGGATAATCTGTGCTAGTCTAAACTGTGTCTATGCTAAGTGGGTAAAAAAAACCGTGTTTATGATACCTCCCTACAAAGTCTGAGGTCACTGGAGTCAAACATACCTCACTCACTCACTCCCTCTCCCTGCAAGTCTAGGACCAGGAAACAGGAAGTGTAAAAGACTTTAGAAAAGCCTAAAACCAGTACTGGGATCATCTAAATCACTGACTCCTCAGCCTGGAAAAGCGCAGGCTCAGGGGTGATCTGGTGGCCACCTATAGATTTATTAAGGGTGTTCACCAGGATCTGGGGGAATGTCTGTTCACCAGAGCGCCCCAAAGGATGACAAGATCAAATGGTCACAAACTCCTCTGCAACCGTTTCAGGCTGGACATAAGGAAGAACTTCTTTACTGTCCGAGCCCCAAGGTTTGGAATAGACTGCCACCAGAGGTGGTCTGAGCACCCACTTCGAATGCCTTCAACACATTTTTGGATGTTTATCTTGCTGGGATCCTATGATCCCTGCTGATTTCCTGCCCCTGTGCAGGGGGCTGGACTTGATGATCCTTTGGGGCCCCTTCCAGCCCGAATGTCTATGAAATCTATGAAATTGGGGCTGCCTCTAATTAAAGTGAAGTTACATGTTACATTTAGGTCACATTAAATTTATGGAATGTTAAGCAATGTTAAAGTTAGCATGTACTGTAAACAGTCACATGTTAAAGGTTGATATCATTTCTTGCCTCCACAGCTCTGTCTTGCCAATAGAGGGCTGGTAAGCAGGGGCATGGGTAGGGTCAAAAATATGTAGGCTGTATTCCTGGGAGCTTTAGGTGAGTAGGTGGGGCTGGGAGTCTGCATCCTGCGATTCTGGAGGTCTGCAAATACTTTGTCTTATCTCCATGGAGCAGACTGAAGTTACCATAACACTAGCTAGGTAGCACCTCCCAGAGTTACTCTCAGCTGAAGTGGTATAACTTTGAGAAGCTCAGAGGGCACTTAGCATGAGTTAACAAGCGTTTACATGCAGATACACATCTTTTAAGCGCCCTTACCATGGTTTAAGTGTAATGTGTAACTTTATCCTAAGCTTCTATTAGCTATATGGGCTGCCTAGTTGCTAGGCTAGGGTGCTTGGAGAGCAGGAGTAAGTGGGTGGTGTTTATTCCTTACCAGCAATGCAAGGCTTTCCAAGGAGGCTGTAGAAGCATAGCCTAAGTGTTACTAAATATCCCATTATAGACTAGCTCTTAGTCAAGTCTAGACTTGTAGCTGAAAAACAGGGAACAGCAACAGCTTATAGTAGTTCTAACTCATGGACAAAAGCATAATAAGAAATGCTAAACAAGAGTTTCAGAAGGTCAATTTTTCTTGCTTATTTTAACACACTTTCTCTTTATCTATGTGCTTTAATCTTAGGTTACATTTCTGTCTTCCGCTACAGACAGGCCTTACATTTCCAATGGGAGAATCGCCACTCTCCCAACAGAAACTATGATTATACAAGCATTCATTGAATTTGTCCCATAGGTAGCATGTCCCATCTAAGAGAAAGAACTACTGTGTTGACACTTGGAAGATCTCCCCTGGGAGACAGTTTCTCTCACACAAATGAATACCATACAGGTAATAGAGAATGCTGCTCCCCACCTCTTCCTCATACTGGGAAATTTCCAGTCTGGAAAATGGAAGGAGGCACTGCCTTGCTGCTCCACTCCTTTCCCAGTCCAGACTTCCTGCCTGTTTGCCAGACCAGGTTGACTTGCAGGTCCTTCTTACTGCTCCACTCCCACATGCCAGGAATAGGAGGAATAGAGCAGTCAGCTACATGGAGCAGACTAGGATAACCTTGGTCTGGGGAACGTGCAAGGAGCAGGGAGAGGGGACATATGCAGTTGAATGCTTGCATCGCTCCCTTTCCTGAGAAGATTTTTAGTGGTGGCATTTTTTCAGAAATTTCTACCACTAAAATTGATTTCCTGCCTGTTTGTGGCCAATACCTAAGAGAAAGAGAATTGAAATCTTGACCAAAGGATGTCTAGTGTTTTGAGGACTCATGAATGACTTTATTTTTCTTTTTAGGGAAA
>NW_005842544.1:528696-532273 GCF_000455745.1 Alligator sinensis
GTAGGTTAGTGTGTGCATATGCATATTGCTTCACAGATACTTTGTTGTAACCCTCATTCAAATGTGCCATGGTGCCTTCACTTGATTGATGAGCCGGTTATAGATCTGATGGAGAACCCTGACCAGTAATGCAAAACACAAACAAAATATTCTGTCAGAAGTTTCAGGAAAGGTTTAAAATAAATTCAGGCATAGAAGTCACAAACAAACACTCTGCATCTTTGTCACACTTCTCATTTTCTCTACAAAAGAAGATCATGGAATCTTACTTTTCTTTTGGTATGCAACTCATGGAAATTAGAGATGAAAAAGGCTTGCACTATCAAGCTCCCCTCTCCTTGCATTGTTTGCTTCCTGTCTTCCCCTTGTGACACAATGCCAATGCAAAGCTAACCAAGTAAATGTAAACAATTCATTATAAACATTTCTTCCCTCATGAACAAACTGATTGTATACAAATGTGATGGCTATGTTAATTCTGCAATAAATTTTCTGGGTGGAAATTTTCAGTCTGTAGGTTGCTTAGGCGTATTGTTTCTTTCCCCCACCTAGGAACACATCCTATGGACACGATATCCTCATGATAGCTATCATTATGATATGTATTTTTCTTTACTCCAGTTTACTTATTATGTTCCTCAGAGTATGAAGCGAAGAAGATAGAATTTCTGCGTTTCCATGCAGTCCCATTTTCCCTCAGAAGCACACAAACTCAACACCCCTGATGTGAATCCTTTGGAAATATTTTTATCCTCCCCCAAGATGCTCTTCTCTCCTAGCTCTGTAAAGCCTGAATTGACCTGCCTATCCTACATGAATACTGTATGCCAAGTTCTAACAAGAAGATATAAATACCCAGAACTAGGCTAATTCCATGTATTTTTTATGCACCTGGGAAACTGGAGGCATAATCCCATTGCCTTTGTACTTCTCTCTCTCCCTGATTTCACTGCAGTGATTTTATTTCTACTAGCAGTATAACAACAGCATCTGCTGTTCTACTTGTTCAATCTAGCCTTGATGTGGGGTAAAGCCAGGCTACTAAATGACAAGAGTTAATTTATTCTTTTACTGTCATATTCACCTGGGGGATGTTATGTCACTGACACACTAGGAAGGAAATGTTATGATGGGTGACTGAATCTAATGTTACTTTTTAAAAAATAATTAATTTGGCATCACGCTGTCTCACAAGCTATTCAAGAACCCTAAGCCTCCTATTCCCAAGGGTGCCGTTTATTGTAAGAACCACTGATTTTGGCCTCTGGGTAGATTTACACTGATTAGTTCAATTCTGCTTTTGAAAATATATTTTTTTTAATTTTTATGATTTTACTGAAGAATATGACATCTTGTGCAGATTTTAAGTTATGCAGAGAAACTAATTTTGCAGTCTGCCTCAGCTCATACATTATCCTAGTTATAATGATGATATGCATACTTACACACTGCAGATCATCAGGACTGTCCAGTTTTTCATAAAGGCTTGGGGTGCAAGGAAATTATAAGCAAAAGTAAATGGTATGGCCGGCACATATGTGCCTGCACTCCAGTTCACTGGGAATTGGATTATCATGGCCCTAGTCTACATTATGCATTATTATTTTTAAATGGTTTTACGTTTATTGTGGACATCTGGATAAACATACTGATCTAAAAAATTAAAGAAGTGGTATCAGCTTCAGACTTACTGGGCATGTACAGTTCTAGGTGGTTAAAGTTATCCATATTCTCATTACTAACACGGGAATTTCAATACTGGATCACACAGATCCATCTAGTCCAGTGTGCTGGACCACGCTCAGAACCAGATGCTTTAGCTAGAGGTGTAAGTACCTCACAGTAGGAAGTGGTGAGATAATCTATTCTTCCTGCATACACACCATCATCATCTGAATAGCCTGAGAATGACTCAAATCCTGAAACAACTCTCCCAATGCCTTACCCATTTCTGTAAAGTGTATAAGAAATTATCCTACTTCTGCAGAAATATGTGCAAGTTGAAGCACCCTGAAAATTCTTCTCCAACAACTGGTCTCTCTCCTCAGATAGGAACCAGGAAACTTAAATCTTTACCCTGCTATCATGCCTTCCTAGCCAATTCCCCTGCAAATGATGTGTTACTATCTCACTGTCTTCCCTCTCCCCAGTCTGGAGGAACAAAGCCTATAATTTCCTCTGCTGTGTACTGACAAATTGCCCCCATGCAATATAAGAAGGTGCTCTAGAATTTATAGCTACAATCCATCATAGGACTGTGAAGCCTCTTCTCTACACAGAGTCATTCAGAGCAAGGATGAGAGGGTAGGTTCACCAGCTGCAGAGGGGAAGCAGCAGCACAGCATAATCTTGTTAATGGGAAGTCAGAAAAGCAGCATTGCCCTTCACAGAGATACAGTTTAGCAACACTGAGGCAATAGTGAAGCAATATCCTTCACTCCTGCATATGGGTTTGAATCAAACGCCATGCTGCGTAACTTGTCAAATTCATATAGTTTGATTCAAGCTCCCAAGTCAGGGACTGGTGGTAGAGCTACTTGGTGGAAGTTCTTTCAGCCATTGGCTGGAATTAACTCCATGACCCCTTCTTTTCTCCTCCCCCTATATGAGAGCTCCCCACTACACAGGAGATTTGTACCCCAGAATCCTCCTCACCTCTGCACAGTGAGACTACCAAGTACTTTTGCCAGCAAAGTTTTCATAGCTATGGAGACAAAGGATTGTGTCTTTATGAAAAGTCAATTTTCCTATCCATATTGATATCGGTGGCAAAGCCCCTACTAACTTTAGCATGACAGGATTGGTTTCTGTAATGGTCAGAAAGTCTGCTAAAATGAATTGTATGGCCATTGAAAACTATAGAAAGAATCTTATGGAGCTTTGGATAAGACCCTAAGCCATTTGGGGATTTTGCCTCTGAGAAATAAGCAGTTTTCAATGCTGCTAGACTTGATGGTTAGCAAATGCACCTTTGTTGGCCCCTGAACACCCACACAGTATAGCGGCCCAATCTAAGGAAGAAAAGTCCTACATGTTTGCATTAGTCATTGCAAAGAATGTAAACATTCCCTCTGACTCTGAGAAATTAGATAAACCCATCTCAAAGAGAACAGTTTGCAGAATGGGTTTATGGCATTGAAAGCACAATTTAAGAACATCACAGTGAATTTATGGGTATTCAAATTGTTTAAATTGATAATTTGCAGGAAAAAATAGTAAATTGCTAACAACCAAAGCAGCATTGGCATAAATGGCTCCTTAAATGTAAATTGTATGCTGCAATATACTGATAAGTAGAAACACTTAGTTTGGGGATGTTTTATTTAAAAAAAGTATTTCACAATTACTATGCTAATTGTATAAATTAAAAGATTATATTGACAAATATATTTGCGTTGCATTCATTTATTTGTAAAATAAAGAAGAGAGTTAAGCTAAATTACATGCCTTTTCTCCTGTAATTGTTCCAAGCAGTCAACACTTCAGAATCTAACTACGCTGCTTGGACAGCAAGTTCTTTTTGTTACTCAGTTAACTAACAGTGCCAAATAACTATGTTAATGAAACTTTGAAGAGC
>NW_005842544.1:532304-533587 GCF_000455745.1 Alligator sinensis
TATAAGCCCAAAAAGAAGAATGGCCCACCCATTACAGGGGTGTAGGTTGTAGCTGTGTTGGTCTAAGGACGTAGGTAGACAAGGTTCTTTGAGTAAATCTGATATCTTTTATTAGACCAACTCAAATACTTGGAAACATTCTTCTTATCAAGCTTTCAGGCACAAACACCCTTTGTCAGGCAGAGAAAGTGTCACCCATTACAGTGGGCCTGTGAAATCAGATGCCTCTCAGGCTAGATTCTGCAAGATTTTAGTCCAGATGCAGCAAAGAGATTAAGCAAAAGCTTAAGTCCTAATGAAGTTAATAAATACCTACATTGCTAAATCAGACCAGTATGCCCAGCATCTTTCGGGGGAAGTATCATTTAGTTGGCAGGTTCTATAGGTATGATTATTACAGCCATAGTAAATGACCTTTTACCAGGACAAATGCATTTCCTATGAAGCCAATAATACAGAAAAAGGAAAAAAATGATGAGAGAAACCCTAGCTCTGTTGAAGTCAGTGAGAACTTAACCATGGACTTCATGGAGCCAGGATTTCATTCTACTTTGATTATAATCAAGGAACAATATTGTGGATAAAATTACATTTTGCAATTAGAAAAGGACTAGGCAGAACTACCACATCTCTGAACTGCCCTGGATACCTGTTCTCTCCACCAGGGACTGTACTCACTGCTCACTATCTGCCCTCAGACAAGCAGGAGGTTACACATAGTTAAAATCAGGGGTTACCATTAAAATGGATTTAAACTTACAAAAACAAGGACATTCCAATGAAATTTTCATAAAGTCTAGCCTTAAACCAGCTCCCCACACCCATCAATGGTCTTTGCAGCATGCCTAGTACAGATCTCTCTCCAGAAGTCCCACAGAGCTATACTACATACCCCACCTGATTCCTTACATGGAGCTAGGAATACAGTAGCACATGCAGTACATAAACTATTTATATTCATCCACATGCTTAAAGTCAAATTGTGGAAATAAATAGCTTGCCACTGTTATGTATGGAATCTGTCATCATGATTCCCCTTGCTTTTCTTTTATGAGTTATTTTTAAGGTTGGGTCTTTAATTTTATTTTCAGTTTTGCCTGGCACACTGATCATTCGGATGTCCTTGCAACAGACATTTTGGTAAGATCTTTGAACCCAGTAAGGTACAGCTCCAATAACATTTCAATTCTGCCTAACTGGTTAATGAGGGATTCTCATGTAGAGTGTAATCCTCTGAAGTGAGAGGGCTGCTACTATGACCCCTAAACCATATTCTCTCCCAA
>NW_005842544.1:533618-536327 GCF_000455745.1 Alligator sinensis
CAACAAGGCCAGGACACCTTCACACCCTGGTGGCCCTAGCCTGCTGAGTGTCTCTTTGGTACTATGTGGACAGCTGGGAATGAAACAGTACAGCTTTAGGACATTGTTTAGCATATGGGTCATTTATCTTTGAAATGAAAAAATAATGAACACTTACAGAAATAAAGATCTAGGTCCTCCAGTGCATCAGAGCAGTGTATGATGCATGTGAAGAGGGACTCTGTCTTGCCCTCCCATAATCTGCTTCTGAACCTACCCTAGGGTAAACTGCAGAACAGATTCACAACATAGGAGGCTTCTCTTGTATATGTGAACTTGACCTCACAGTTTTTTAGGGGGAAAAAGCACTACAGTAAAGGAGTAAGACATGAAAATGAAGACATGGAACTCCCTAAACCAGATGGATTACCTTTAGTGCTGGACTGTAGCATTTAGTCACAGATCCATCTGTTCAGAGGGGCCCAAACAGGTTTGAGGCCTCAGAGGTATAATCAGTAGGGCTGTGAGAAGCTTCACGTGCTGATTCGATTCAGAGGAGATTCGGACCAATTCGGCAGCCGAATCTTCAAATCCAAATCAAATCAGGAGACTAATGAAAAGGTCTGAATCGATTCGAAGCTCTCTGAATTGATTCAGAAAAGATTCGGAGAGCTTTGGAGATTCAGGCAGTCCCTACTCTCTGCCACAGGGAACTGGACCTGGACTCCATGCTGGTAAGTAGGGGGCAGGTGAAGAGCGGGGAAAGGGAACCATGGGGTGACACCCGCCAGGCCCCATCCCCTTCCTGCTCCCTCATTTCCCCTGAGTGCCCCCTGACCCTCATCTCCCCTGAGTGCTCTCCCAGCCTCCTGCCCCATGGCCGCTCCACCTGGCCCCAGCTCCTGTCTTTTAAAAAAACAAAACAAAACAAAAAAACTCACTGGTGAAGAGGCTCATGTGTCCCAATGATCCTCAGAGCTATGTTGCCTGGAGTCTTACGCTTCTGGCAGGATCACCAATGGTGACAGGCTTGAGGAGAGGTTCCAGACAAACCATGGTCCAACCACAAGTCCTCACTGGTAGATCAGGTGGAAGGAGATGTCAGGATCTCAACAGCTATAAAGACAAGAGGTGGTTGCAGCAAAATGGAGGTCTCCTGTTGTCTAGGGCTCTTGCTTGCTACCGGGCCCAGATCTCTACCTTGTCAAGATCATGTGGTTGCTGTCTCTGTGCATCACATTCCTCACATTAAATCAAATTTCATGCAGGCTTCTACCACAGGAAACAACATGCTCTTTCTGAAGAAATCTGCAAAAGCCCTGTGGGAATGGACTAGTGGTGATAATACAGGACTAGTGAATCTGGCAGTCTTCAGCCATAAATCTGCCTGCAGGTGATGGTAGCCTGATGGTCATCTTGCACCTGAGTCGAGACTGGGGTGTAATTCTGCAGCTTCTGCCATGTTTGATCAGGCCTATTCAGGATCTCCTCTGCTCATCCCACATGGGGATTCAGTGAGAAACGGCATCCTAAATCTGGCTATCTCATCTGCTCCTGGCTGGATAACTGTGTCCAGTGGGATCACTCTGTTTGTGAAAGCATCATAAGAAGACAATGATTTTTGCAACACGGAATATTCACATCTTGATGGATAACCAAGGCAATGAACAACCATAAAGAAGAACTAACATCATCTCCAGGGAACTAGTGAGATGCAACAGCAACTTTGCAGCTCTGAGTGAGAAAAGATGACTAGATGAGGGTCAGCTGAGGGAAGAAGGTTCTAGAAGGGGAAACTGGCCCAGGACTGATGAGCTCACTATCAAGAATTCACTCACAGGTCAACTTATGGAGTTCTCTGTGGGCATTAATGAACATCTTATGACACTCCATCTTTGGCTAAGCAACAACCAGTATGCAACAATCATCAGAGCATATGCCCCAACGCTTGATGCTGACAATGATGTGAAAGAACCAGTTCTGTTCAAACCATGAACATGTTCTAACTAAAGAAGGAAAAGATTATTCTCCTTGGCATCTTTAGTGCCAGAGTTGGACGCAACCTGAAACTCTGGAGTGGCACCATTGGGAAGGAAGGAGCAGGGTGTGCGGGCCGGCTCCCAGTCCTGTCCTCGCCGGGCGCGAGCCGGGCCCATCTGTGTGCACGCGGGCTGTGGCCGGCAGCCCGGGCACGCGGGGCCGGAGAAAAGTCATGGGTTGGAGTAATATGCTCAAGCTAGAATCAGTCACGGAGGCGTAATGGTTGATTGAAAAGATTATTTACTTACAACGGAGATGGTCGCGGTGCAGGCTGGACAGTTTCCCAGGTACAGCTCCACTTCCTTCCTCGTTGGAGGACTCTAAAACTTGGTTCCCAGGATCCTCGGAGTGGTTCAGACTCCGTGGTGTCAATAACTGGGTTCTGTTCCCAGGATCCCCGGAGCAGTTAAGACTCCATGGTGTCGATAACTGGGTTCTAGGGTAGGGATTTGTCTGGGCTGCGATCAGTGATGGGGAGAGGCTAGAGGCCGTCAGTAAGTGGTGCCCCGGAGTTTGCTAGGCTCCGGGGGTTCGGCAATTGGAGCCTCTATCGCCTTCTTAAGAAAGACGCGCTGGGTTCGAAAGGACCCACAGCACTTAGAGATCCGTCTCTCTCCGTCTTTCTCTCCAACTTGGGCGGAAACCACCCAAGCCTTTTGTACGGCTAGCAAGCCAATAGCTAGCCGCCAC
>NW_005842544.1:541076-565434 GCF_000455745.1 Alligator sinensis
GAACGGCGGGAAACACTTTTCTGCACGCGGGTTCTCCATAACAACAGAACACTCCATCGTGCAAAAGAGCTCCAATTCAGCTGGAACATAATTTAGCGGTGCCGAAGCACACACAATTAAAAAAATCCACAACTTTGGGTTGTGACACAGGGAAAGCCAACTTCAATGGCATCCTTCTCCTGAGCAAATGTATAGGGCATGGTCTTGTCATTATGAACACCATACTCAGACAGAAAGACAAATACAAGACCATCTGGAGACATCCTTGCTGCAAGCATTTGCACCTCCTTGACTATGTTATTGTTAGAGTCCATGATTGAATGGGTGTCCATATTACACAAGCCATGCAAGGAATTCATAATTGCTGAACAGTTCACCACCTTGTCAGATCCATTATAAATATCCAGCTTGCTACAAAACCCCCAAAACAGCCAAAAGCAATGTGAAGACGAATCAACACCTAATCTCTTCAGGATAAAAAGGTCTGTAAGAATCTTCAACAGTGTCTCCATGAAAAGCTCTCTAAGCTGTCCAGAAATGAAGGCAACATTGAGGAACTCTGAAAGGGGTTTAAAATGTTTATCCACATATCCACCAGCCATACCACCCATTGACACCAAGACTGTTCAATGACAGTTGCATTAAGATCCAAGCCCTCCACAATCAGAATAAAAGGGCTCATTTTGCTTGGTAAGATGACACTTCATCTCAGTAGAAGAAGCAGATGTATCAGATCCCCAAAGCGGAAGCTGAAAGAAGGATCCAGGAAATCAAAATCTAGTGGTGGCAAGATAAAGCCAAGCTCTATTCTGACAAACATAATATGCATAGCTTTTTCCATGCAACAAAAGTTGTCTACGGCTCTACTTCCCATGCTCCTACTTTCCTCTAATCGCAGGATGGCCCAACACTCCTCAAAGACAATGACTCTATCCAAGCTAGACAGAAAGAGCATTCTGAGGCACTCCTGATTTGTGAGTTGACTGTGATGGATGCTACCATCGAGTCCATTCCACAACACTCTGAAAGTAGATCCCTCGCCAACCTTCCTATCCTAGGAAAAGTCTGGTGTGTCATAAAGGAAACCAAGAACAACAAAGCTATTTGACTGGATAGCATACTTGGTGAAATCTCCTCAAGGCTGGTGGTGAAGAACTGGTACTGAGGCTCCACAAATTTATTCATTGAATTTGGAACAATGAAGAAATCCCTGGGGACCAGAGGAATGTCAACATTGTGACTATCTTCAAGAAAGGAGATAAGTCTATGTGTGAGAACTATTGAGGTATCACTCTTCTCTCCACAGCAGGGAAACTCTTTGCTCACATTCTCCAAAACCATCTTGTTCCTCTTGCTGAGGGTGCAGGGGCAACGTGCAGGGGGTGCATGCAGGTGAACATGCGCCCCCTGAGTGTGCTGGTGCACCCCCTACAAAAAGGTCCCTCACCACCCCATTGACGACACCACCAGCAGTGTCTGCAGGAGCTCCCACTTACTGCCATTGTGCTCCCGCTGCCACACTTCCGCTGCTGCCGCCATACCCCCCCACAGCCACCGGGGGGACATGTCATTCATGTGATGGTGTCTTGCTAAAATCTCAGCGTGATTTCAGACCATCACATGGGGTAATTTACAAATGCAGACATGTCGTATATAGTCCTGCAGATCCATCTGTGCTGCCACACACTACACATGCAGGCATGTGCTCCCCCATGCTGCTCCCTCCCAGCACAGGGGAAAAAAAGTGAAATGGAGCACATGGCAGCAGCACATGCCACCCAAAACTGGAGCCTGGCCAGCCAGAGCCTTACTGCTGCAGAAGCACCATGGCTGCAGCTCCCAGAGGCCCTCAGAACCCCAAGTAAGGCTGCTGGGGATAGCTTAGCTGCCTCCCCTACTCCATCTGGGGTAACCTGCTGTATGCCAGAATGCACATGGCATGGGCATTCCCCAGGGACAAGAGGCAATGGCACAAGGTGTGCTGCTGCTACTTGTCCCAGGGAAAACACATGTTCCCACTCATCTGGATGTGCCCTAGGAGACTAACCTCATAAACACTCTGTCAGCAAAAACTTTAACCCCAGCAAAGAAACATCATAAAGTCAATAACAAAGCACTGAAACTTTAAAAATAACATGTGGTAGCCATTCCATTCTAGATTCAGTTATGAGGATGACATTTTTTTACCCTCAGAAATATGGTGCATTGATTCAACATTTCTCAGTAAGACTTCAGATAGTTTCTCATAGAGAATATCACAACATTGCATTCTAAAGGACTAATCTCTTAAATATGATGCAGTAGTGACATCTATACACCATTCTTATGACTTATGAGTAGAGATGTTCAGAAACTAACAAATGAATAGACATTATCCATCTGTGACTGCTGAACACTGACAGATATACTGAATTATCCCCATTTTTGCCAGAACTTCAGTATAGACTTGCCACAGAGAAAGCTTTTATGTTAACATTTGTTCAATGTCATGTAGAGCTAGGGTAGATCAGTCTGGAACCAAACAGATGGGTTGGTATTTTGCCCAATAAATTTCTCTCTTAACCAGTGACTGACTTTACTTGAAATATTTTCTTTCACTGCAGTACCATCTTCACTAGACTACTTGTTATGACATTTGCAGATTTTCCAATGTCCCTAATTAGTAATGGCTATAACTTAAACATTTCTAGGCAGTTTGGAAATATGTTTATCAGATTCTAGGTAACTGAAAGTCCTCAGCTGGAAGCTGGAGTTTCATCTCTGGATTTAACCCTCATCTGTTCTCATGAAACCGTAACCAATGTTGTTTTCATGAGGTAACTTGTTACCCTGCAATTGGATATTGTTGGTCTCATGGGGTAACTTGTCACCCCATCTGCATGAACAACATGGAACCAGTGACAACAGTATACATGTACCAAAAACTATTTGTTAAACATATAGATTGTTTGAAAGAGTATGTATGATGATTTGAACCCAAAATATTATTTAACTAGAACTATGAACAAAATTTAAACCTTTTTTAGAGTTTCAAAACATGAATGAACAATTTGCTAAGTCTGCAGTTCACGCTGTTTTCAAACTAACAATTACTTCCAAAAACATTTCCTAACTGTTTTAACTAAATATTGCATTCCTCACAAAGCAGTAATGATGTACTGTGGTGCAAGCAAATCATTTACAATCTTTGCATCATTTCCAGGTTTTTCAGTTATCTGTCCTTGGACAAAAGCACAACATCCACTCATGCTTGCAGAAGGGCATTGTGGGCAATTTATAATTTAGGGCACTCATACCAGATTTGACGGACTTAGACAGATTACGTGTATCTATCATTCTTTGTTTTATTTGTCCGCCGATCAACTGTTTTCCAAGCTCCTGCAAAAAAAGTGCCATCTTCTTAAATGTGATCTTTGCTTCTAGTTTGCATTGTGGCCTAGCCAAATGATGAGGCTGTCAATGGCAGCCACATCCAGCATACTGAAAAATAGTGTAATTTATCACCTGTTGATTTTCTATCTGCAGGTGGTCATATGGACTAAGTGGTCAAGGTTATCCACCTTTCCCTTGTTTTTATTGTAGTCATGGATGATGTCCAGCTTTCTTTGCTCTGCACCCACTGACAGGTCATGGTGCATTCTGACAGCGACAGCACAACTTTGGACTTCTTTGGAACACAGGAAAACAGGGTGAGTTCCCCATCAAAAGCAAAAATGGATGAAAGAGTTTCCTTCTTTGATTTGCTTGCATTTCATTTGGGATACCAGCCTTGTTTTTCTGAATCATATCCACATAGGTCAAGCCCTGCTGTAGCAGTCTTTCTGCCAGGTCAGTACTTGTGAAGAAATTGTCACCCATAATATTCCTTCCTGTCTTGTACCAGGAATCCAGTTTTTCAATGACCCGGATACCAATATTGCCTTGGCGTGGAGCTTCTGGTTGCTTGACCAGGTAGATGTCTCCAGACAGGGGGAACAATGTTGCTGCATCACAGCACCACCAAATTTTCAAGCCATATTTGGCAGGCTTGCTGGGCATATACTATCTGAAGGGACAGTGACCCCTGAACACAATGACCTGCTCATCAGCCATCAGCTGTATTCCTAGAATATACCATTTCCTGAGCTGCTCCACAAATTGTGTCCAAATATCTCTGAAGGCAGCAAGTTTGTCCATGGCTTTCCTTTCTTAACGTGTCAGTTTGTTGTCCAACCTCAGGTAGTTGGTGATTTGACAGAATCGTTTTAAACTCATGGTGGCACGGAAGCAAGGACACCCGGTGTATTGCTCTCAAACTCCCTCTGTGCCTCACGACCACCATGGTATAGACCACTCAGCAGTAGGAGGCCAATGTAGACTTTCAACTCTGTTTTGTTCAGCTGTTTCCTCTCCTTTCTATTTTCAGGATGGCTATTATTCCACTTCCTGAATCTTCTTTCTGCCTCTCTGTTTGCTTCTCTTATGATAACTGTCAGGATATCTTGTGAGAGAAACAGGTGGAATGTTTCCAACATTGTGTCTTTATTGCTTTCTCTTGTTGGCCCAGCACTTTCATAAACTATGTCCTTCACTGTTCTCCAAAGATGTATTAGCTGGGGACTTTTTTTCCCACACTCTGCCATTCCTTCTTCTAAAGGTGTCATCGTCTGTAGTGTTTTCTGGGGGGGGGGGGGGGGGGGGGGGGGGAGTGGTTCTGCTCCACATCGTTCTGTAGTTCTCCTCAGTCTTCCACAGTGGCCCTGGGCTGGTCTTCTTCCCTTCCTCACTGGAAGTGTTGGCATCACTTCTGCTTGTGGCACCAACTCCTCCTCATCTGAGCTGGATGGAGATTCCATAGACACATGGTCTTTTTGCTCTGAACAATCTCCCATGTCTGGAACAAGTCAACATCCTCACTGCCTTGGGATAAGATTTCATCAGTGGATGTGTTGCTGTCATCCCTGGTTACATGTGCAAGACAGGCTTCAGCACTGACTACGTGCTGGCTTCTCATCCTGGACTGTAGAAAAAAAAATATTACTGCTGAATGCATATAAATAACAATCGAAGACAAGCCTGTCCACCTATGTTGTCACAGAAGCAATTCTGCCCTGCCCTATGGCAACGCAGTTAGCACCCTCTTCTCCTGGGCACAGAAGCCAGAGACCAGCATCCACCCTTTGGAGGCAAGACAAATGTGGATGGATGCTGTTTGGAAACCACACATGCAGGGGCTTATGGAGAGCAGGTAAAAGGGACATGGTGGGTATCAAGCCCTTACCGTTGAAGGGGTCTCCATAGCGTATGCTATATTGCAGTAGAATGTTGTTCTATTTGTTCTCTGCTGTCCCTTTGCTCCTTGTTCTCACTTCCAACAAAGGCAGGGCAAACTAGCTTGTATGTTATGAAAGGGGCAGGTGAGGAGGAGTTTTGCCATGGCAAAAGAGAGCAGAGGTGGATTTGGGTGTGACAAAGGGGGGGGGGGTTGGATAAGGGCAGGGTGTTTTGATGACCTCAGGGAGTTTTGATGACCTTGAAGCCTGCAAACAAAGTGGTTAGCAAAAGGGATTACCATATTTTCTGCAACAGCAGAGTGGAGGATAGCCATCCATTAGGTACTATGGATACCTGAAGTGGACATGAATGAGGTGTGAATGAATGCTGGCCTTCAGATACATCCACCCAAAGTGGCCAAACAGGCCTAGGCCTGTCATTTATACAGAAATTGCATTGGGGTAACAAGGTACCCCAATGCGTTAACATGGGATTGGGGTAAGTTGTTACCCGATATGGAAAAACACATTTATGCCTGGGGTAACGTTACCCTGGGTAGTTTTTCACCTACAGAGAGCAAACCATTCATATAAGCTGGCTGTTCTTTGGGGATATTGTGCACTGTGGTGCCAGTGACAATATCCTAAAAAGAATTTTTTTTAGAATTAATTAACTTTAAGATACTGCACAAAGTACCCCGTGGGAATGTATAAAGGTTAAACAAGTCTTACATGCTTGGCCACATTATAGACCACCATGAAACTAGGCACTAGTAGGCAGTGGAAAGGGCCAGATGGTCTGGCCTTGAGCAGGTGATTGCACTCCTGATGTCCCTTCTATCCTTGTTTGTCTATGCTTCCATGAAATCCTTTATAATAAACCAATACCCTTCCTCCCACAGGCCCTGGGCAATAATCCAAGAACCAGTAACCCTTCCTAGACCTGAGGGCAGCTAATGAGGCATGTAGCCACTACTATCTTCCCTTCATTATATCACACTCAGAGTTCATTACCCCTGCTCAGAAGTGTCCAAGGGTACATACAAGCATTACATTTAGATTGTACTAACCAAGGTCGGGCGATCTAAATGCTTTGCTGTGGCTTATGTCACCCTAAAAATAGTATGCCAGGTATAAAGTTAGTTCTCATCCGAGGTGAACTATCTGCAGATCAGCAAAGGATTATCCTGACCTACTGAGAGTTAATCCAGCCTAGCAAATACTAGCATGCATTCACAACACAATTCCAGTCCTGGGAAAGCCAAACCACTCTCTACAGCCCTAGGGCCATGCTATTTTTACTCCCCTGACTCTGACTGGGCTACTTTTAACACTCTGACCAGACCACTCCCAGATCAAGGCAGCCCCTCCCATGGACCTGCCAACCCTCACTGAAGACTTGCCAGTACCCTTCCCTCCTGTGGGACTGCTAGCCGCTCTGTGGACCATAAAGCCCCTCCTCTCCTGATTTACTTGCCTCCAGCTGTCTGTACCTCCTCCCAACAAGCACCAAACTGGAATTATTAGAACCTCTCTGCATTATCTCAGCAAGCAATAAGTAAGTACAAGTAAGTAAGTACCCAACTGATTCCTTACCACAACAGAGGAACACTCCTGGATGGAGCCCATCTTTCATCTCTTCCTTGTCTAAAAGTAGAGCAGTAGAGCAAATACCTAACTAGCAAATACTGTATATGTCAAGAAAGACATATCTACTCTGTATTAGAGTAGCACTGGAAAAATATCAGGGTACATACTTTATACCCATTTTAGGGTGTAGTAAACTTAGAATTGCAACACTCCAAGCATGATCCTATAACCTACCACAGGGGGCCAGTGTAAGGTCCCCACCCTCTTAGGGCTTCAAGGCACAGGCTTACAACCATGGCTTTTTGCCATGATCGGAAACCTCTATTTATGAAGGACCCAGCCCTGAAATCAGAAGTCATAGTGTGGCAGAATTGTGCACAGCTTCAAGTCACTCTCAGGCAAGTGAATTTAACCATTCATCCTCTTTCACAAATATCAAATCCACTGCCCTATCAGCCACTGTGTTGCCTGCCCCCTGACCTCCTGGCCCCCAGTCTGATATATGCCACAGACTGAGGTGTCTCTGCTACTTGTAACACCCACATCGCAGGTTGGCCACCCCTGTACTAAGGATCTATACTACTTCCACTTTGGGGCTGTTGCTTGGGGCATGGCATATCTCTGCACAATATTGTCTTCTGCACAGTATTGTCTTCTGCCAGGTAGATATACACTTAGCTTTTCTGTTCTTCAGCTTACCATGTGTAAAATGGGGTAATAGGGCTTCCTTACCTTACAGAAGTTTTGTGAGAGTAAATACATTGCAAACTGTAAGGCATTCCAACACTATGCTAATAAGAAGGTTATTTGGGCCTACAACAGATACACAGATGGACACTTTTTGAATGTAATAGGATTTGCTTTAATCACAAAATGCCAATGAGAACAAATTTTAATAGAGATGTGGGAAGGCAGCCGTTGGAAAGAATGACTGGCTAGGCAGGATCAGTGCAGTGACTCATTTCATATGTTATCCTTTCAGCATTAAGGTACAATATCAACTGTTTCAGAAGGAAACATAAAATCTCTACAAAGGAACATTAAACTACCACATCAAGAAGTGAAGTTTCTAACTAACCTTCTGGTCCCTTCTGATCTTTACACAACAAGATAGAAAGGGTACACACTAGTGCACTGAAATCCAAATAATTGTGTATACGAACAAATAACATTCACAGCCTAGTTACATATATCCACTGCTGCTTTGGCATAATTTTGATGGCTTCTTGAGCAAAGACAACAATTGGAAGCATTGGAGAGATCAGAATATTTTTAAATAGATACTATTCTAATCTATTCTTATATACTACACTCAGAAAATTGGTGACAGGTTTATGTCCTTGCAATTTATTTAATCCAAGTGATGACTGAGATTTTTATTATTTGCATGTGTGTCTCCTTTTTATATAATTTTAAACCAAATTTACAAATATATATTGTGGCAGTGGATTCTACTGGTTAATTAGTTCCTATTTGTATTAAAGTTGTTAATTTAAATTAATATATTTTTTGACAAAGTAGCTTTTTCAGTAGTGCACATTAATGCTTGCATGTACTTGATCAGAATTCTTAAAGCATACTTGCAGATATTTATCAGATATTTATGTCTGATCCAACACCCACTGAAATCACTTCAGGGTGATTCAGAAGAGACTTAAAGTTCATATATGTGTGTGTTCAGTTTTTCATTCAAACACACTAACATTAGTGCTTGGCCTTTTATCAAGCTGATGTGGATGAGCTCTCAACACATGTGGGGCATTGTTATTATGATCTTCACAGGCTGAGACATCAATCTAAACTACCACGTGACAGCACACCAGGTTATGAAGTACAGGCATAAGGTGCAGCTGGTGGAGGGCGAAGATCTGCATCGATTCTGTGAGATCTCATAACACATTTGCTGTTAAGCAACCACATAGTGCTTTTTTGAATTAGGATGATCTGGTGAATTCAGGTCCATAATACATTTCTTTTTGTTGTTATGCTTTTGATTTTTTGGGGGTGTCCCGGAGCCACAGGCAGAAACACTGGGAAGGCTTCCCTTGAAGGTAGGTTGGAGTGGGGTGCTGTACACAATTTTTTGGAGGGAGTAATACTGAGGAGTGGTGAACAGGAGGTCCCTGATGGAGGGAGCTAGCTGGGACTGATGGGAGGTTGACCTTGGGGGATTTTCATAGCAATTTTGTGAGGGCTAGCTAGTAATCCAAAAGTAAGGAAAGGATTTTAATAGTTGTAGTCAGTTTTTTTTTAGCATTTTCTGTCAAAGCATCTGATCCCTTTTTCTTTCTGTGTAATAAATGCTTTTGTTTTTTTCTGGTACTTGATGGAAGTGTCTGTGGTAAATCATGGTTTCTGGACAAATTAATAACCTGGGCATAACTGTTCAGCAGAGTGGGGGACTAGTACCTTAAACAAACCCAGGGTGTATCTCTGGAACACCCCAATACAACCAGGTTTTGTCACAATAGGCATTGTTTTAAACAACAAATAATATATTTTTCGGTATCTATGTAGTACACATATAAGATATAAATTATGCTGTGTATGCATGTGTGCATGAGTCATTTAAAGTTAAAGGATTTTTAAATTTCAAAATGCAAAAGGTAAATGGAAGCACCAGCAGCCTTAGCCAAGTTTTCAGGATGCTGCCATACATCCTCTTAGGGTGAAAATATACAAGAAATTCAGTGGAAAGTGGAAACCTCAGCAGTTTTTTCAGTTTTGCTCTTTTAGGATAAATCAAATGTATCAATAAAGTTTTGTCACAACTAGTAACCAGACTTTAAGGGAAGCTAGATGTGATCAGCAGTATGCATTGTAATCATGCCATAGGTCAATACAGATTTAATATTGACAAGAGATACCTTGACCACTGTGAGGGGAGAACATTTTTATGAAAGCTTCAGGAACATTATCATTATGCCAATGAATATGTGATAATCCTGCCAGTGCTTATGTTATTCATTATCAAATTTGGGGTCTGAAGATGTGTTTTCATATGAAAAGGAGAAAAAAAAGCCCTGAAGCTGACAAAAAAAAGCAATATTGGATTTAGCAGCAGCATTAGGCAGAGCTTTTTAATGAGCTGGTTCATACATCATTACCCCATCATAAAACAAGTGAAGGAAGCCTTGAGAACTGAATATACCTTAGCCATGGATATCTAGAGCTACCTAGGAGACTAGTAGATCAGTGACAGACCTTCTTGTGTGATAGGCTTAAAAGGAAGGATGAAGGCATGCTTCCCTAACATACATTACAGGACTACATAGGCTGCATAATAAAATGTGGAAGCCACATGTAATGCAAATCTCTGCTTTGAACTTTTCCAAATACTAATTATTGGTCACACTCCTGCAAATGTTTATATTTGTGAATAATTGTACTTGTGTGATTATTCCCAACAGAAAGAACCCAAGAGGACCGCTTACAAGAGGAAAGTTACACAAGTGTTCGTAATTATTTTCAAAAGATAAAATGTTCCCATTGGCTTTTGGTAGCACTCATCAGGAAAATAGCGAGTAATTGCTGCTTCCCCTCTAGGTGGGTAACTAAGTAAGGAAAATCAGGATGACTTGATACTTTAGCTAACTTCAAATGACTTAGAAGACACAGTAGGTAAATGCAACTGGAATGGCCCCAAGCTATGTTAGAATTCTATAACACCCGAATACCTCACCCTGTAGGCTATGCCGTACAGCACTTAGCATGTCTGCATCCATAAATCACAGAGTCCTTCTAGATGATTGATTGACCCAACAATCAATTCCTTAACGGTAATTCCCCAGTAATCATGAATATAGAAATGAACTTGTTTGTTAAGATTGTATGAATGCCATCGCATGACCCCTATTAAAAGAAAATCAAATCTGTACGTTATTGGCCCTCTTCATGCTCAGAACTCTGGAAATTTCCACTAGGTCAAATGGTAGGAACCTGTTCTATGTAGCAGGAGATTTTATAGTCTAGCTCTGAACTGAATTTTATAGTCTAGCTCTAGCAACTGCTCTGAATTTCCTAATAGCCATAATAAACAGCATAATGACAACCAAGATTTCTTAGGTGATCATAGATTAGTTATAATGCATCTAATGCATGGAGAGCTTTGGACAGGAAACTGAGGACATAGCTGACCACTACAATAGTGTACATTAATATATTGGCTTATGAAACCTTTCAGGTGGAAAGGGAAAGGATCAGGAGTAAATATATTGCTAAAGAAGAATAGATAATAAAGGGCAGTCAACATGTACATGCATTTATGTATAGATTAGTTAAGCTCCAGTCAATGGGTTCCAGGATTTCCGTGATTACAGGTAAAGTTTTATTGGCTGCACAGGACATATGCTTCATGATAAAAGATAAACAAAACAATGTGCGTCTGGTCCTCTGTTCTGCCCAAACTCTGCTCACCACTAGAAAAACAAAGTGGCAGGCAAACATGGCTTTAAGCTACTCTCTTGTGCTTCTCCTATTCTCAGACTGTCACAGACTGCCAGACAGAAGAACGCCACAGGCCACAGCCCTTGAACTTAATCATGATGTAAATACCACTGAGTTATACACATTCAAGAATTGTGCTTTTCTTTTATTTTCTAAGATGCGCACACACATTTTTACTGTGTTCATGTAATCAAATATGGATAGATGACTAAATGACTTAAATTCTTTTGACCTTACAAATACATTAGTGGCACCCTTCTTTTGTGGTTTATACTGTTACAAATAGACATTAAAAATAACATACAGAGTACAGCTACACATTCATTCATTAATGCACAGTTGTTACCACGCATTTATTTAGTACTTGATTATACAAGTAGTAAATTAAATGTGCTGTCACCACTGTGCATTAATTAATTAATAGGTAGATGCACACATTATGTTATTTAGTACTTGTATATTCAAGTACTAAATAAATGCGCAGTAACTGCAAATACTACACAGTAGTGCCGGCAAACACCTTTTTAGTGATGCTACCGCATAGTAGCCTAATACTGTGCAGTAGCCTATTAGCACTGTCAGTGATGTGACACACTACTGTGCAGTATTATTAGGCTACTGTGCAGTTAGTGGCTTATGTAGATGCACCCACACGAGATGCTATATCCACATAGTGACAAGCTATGGTGACATAGCCCGACACTATGGTGACGTAGCATCATCAGGCATTTAACATGATGCCACCACTACTGCACAGTAGGAATGAGCTACTGCACAATAGGGTCAAAAACAATGTGTGCATTGCCAGGATAAGTACTAAAGCCAATTTTGCCTGCCACTTTGTTTTTCTAGTGGTGAGCATAGTTTGGGCAGAATAGAGAATCAGACTCACATTGTTTTGTTTTGTTTTTTTTTATCATGAAGCATATGTCCTGAGCAGCCAATAAAACCTTACCTGTAATCACAGAAATCCTGGAACCCATTGACTGAAGTTTAACTAATCTATACATAAATGCATGTACACGCTGACTGCCCATTATTATCTATTCTTCTTTAGCAAGATATTTACTTCTGATACTTCCTCTTTCCTCCTGAAAGCTTTCATAAGCCAATGTATTAATGTACACTATTGTAATGGTCTGCTATGTCTCCAGTTTTCTGTCCAAAGCACCCCATGCATTTAGCAAGCTAAAGCAAGTACTAAATGACTGCCCAGTACCTGCCGGTACTGCGCAGTCCAGACTGTGCACAGGTGATTTGCAACCCTACTGTGCAGTAGCAATGAATTACTGTGCAATAGCTCATTGCTCTTGCACAGAAGTGGCAGCAGTGTCACGGTTAGTGCCTGCTGACGTTACATCACCATAGCTTGTAGGGCTGTGCAAAACAGTACTGTTCCGTTTCGATTGAGTTTCAAGTTTTCAATGGAACAGCATTTTGTTTCAAATTTCATTTCAATTTGAAACAGCTGTTCCGTTTCGCTTTGTCGAAATAGCCTCACTATTTCGACAGTTTCAACGTTTCAGCCATTCGCTATAATGGGGAAGCTCAAAACAGCCTCTCTCATCCAGCAGGCAGATGGGGGCCTGCAACCCCTGGAGGGCTGTGCCAGTCCTCCTGGGGCTGGGGGCCTTCAATCTGCCTGCCAAATGAAGGAGGGAAGCTGGGTGTTGCCTCTTGGGACCAGGGAGCTGGGAAAGGGAACTGAGCCTGATTGCTCAGTTCCCCTTCCCAGCACTAGATCGGGATGGGAAAAGGAACTCAGCTCTACAATCGTAGGGCTGGGGAGGGGAACTGGGTGATTGGGCTCAGCTCCCTTCCCTGACCCAGGCTCAATTCCCTTCCCCTGCACTGTGATTGGCTTCCCTCAGCCCGGCCACAGGAGGCGGGGAGAGCCAGGGCTGCGCTCCCAGCTACTGCTGGGAGTGCAGCCCTGGTTCTCCCCTATCTCCCACCACCTGGCTGCTGGCTGCTTCAAAACTCAAAACATTTTGAAACTTTTGAAATGTTTTGGCTAGCCTCACTTTGTTTCAAGGCTGTTTCAAGCCCTTCATTTCAATTTGATTTCACTGTTTTAAGCTCGATATGAGTCGAAACAATGTTGAATCGAAATAGCCAGCAAAATTTTGCACAGCCCTAATAGCTTGTCACTACTTGCTAAAGCAAGTACTAAATGATTGCACAGTCAGGGGCACATGTAGACATGCCCACAGTGAACATAATATTTATTTTGTAGAACCTTTTTTGTTCCATCTCATTTTCAGTACACATTAAACTGTTTAATGTGTCAAGACTTAACAATAACATCTGTAGACAAGCAAAACTTCCACTAGAAGTACAAGATTTTCAAAAGTGTAACTTACGCTTAGCAAAACATATTTTCTTCACCTGCAATTAGTTTAAGTTCCCATACTTTTACTACCTCATGGTGGGCACAAGTCAGATAGTGAAGGGCCTTTTTCTACTAGATGAAGTATGCCCTCACTACCTTGAAGACAGTGAGAGATGAGAGTGCTCAGCAGATCCTTCCACAATCAGGCCCCAGTAGCAGAAGTAATGAAATTTGCAACTGCAATTCATTTTGTGTTCACATTTAGCAGGTGAAAATTGCACTCACAAAACAAAAAGCCAGTCCTTGGCTCTTTTAAATAATAAACACCTACATATTTACCCCAAGTCAAATTTATAAATGAAGCTCTTAATGGCACACTCTATCAAGGTCATCTTATAAACAGTATAATTTTACTTTTAAAGAACAATGCAGGGAACTAGGCTTTAAAAACATTAAAGCTTTAGCCAAAAAATAAAGCCTAGAAGTCCAAAGCTAGGACTGTCATCCTGTCCTTAAATCATGCCAAATCTGTCATCTTTTGTCACTACAGCAGGAAAACAAATTGTTGGCCTTAGCCATTCTTTGAAGTGACCATGCAGGGTATTCTGTTGATCTGCATCATAGCTTTGCAGTTATTTAAATCAAGGTGAAGAGGTATATTTAATAAGTGTCACTGGGTCATGCGTGCTGTGTTCAAGGATTAAAGCTGGCATATACAACTCATTTGCACACTGAATTCTCTTTGAGGACCAAACAGAAAAGTTCATAGTCTGTTTGCAGAAGAGTGAAATTCAATGAGCTCCTTGTGTTCATGGTAAGCAGTCCCTGGGTCACATCTAACACTAACATCAGTTGGGATTTGTTCTTGCCAACATGACAGCAGAATCCCTCTGGAATGTACAAAACCTAATAATTCATGAATGACAAAGTCACAAGGTCTGATATTGCACTCAGTTGGAGTCACAGAAGGCACCTTTCCCAGCTGGCATAATATTTGTATTGTTGTTCATTTGTAATTCTTTGCCAAACAAACTGTAAATTCAAATATTCCATCAGTTATCATATGCCTTCTGTAGCCGATGTTATATTTCTCCTTTGTGCTGAGTTACAAGCATAATTTCAGATCAAAGTTTTCCTGCTTCTTGTAGGATTCTTTGTGCTTTTTGTAATTTATCTTTCTTTCGCTCTCTCTTTCCTCTCATCCCTCCTTCCCATCCTTTTATGCTAGCTGATTTTTAAATCCTAAACAGCATATGCATGCATGTCTTTTAAAGAAAGGCATCATAACTCCAATCTAAGCAAATTGGGCATTTATTTAAAAGGACCTGTACTGTTCCATTGCATTTAGGACATGTATCATGCTCCTCTACTATCCATATGCCTCTCCCAATGCTCAACTGCCCACCTAGAGCAAGACAGGTCTCCTAAGGACTGTTCTGGACTAATAGGGTGTCCTACAGACTGTTTTGTTGGCTGGGAACAGCAGAACTCACTGAAGTCTGGGTCTCCTTCCATTGCAGTCTACTCCTTCCATTGCATTTCCCACACCAGTGACCAGATACAGCCGGTCCTGATAAACCCTTTGCAGATCTGAACCATCAAGAGCTGCCGTATCCTTAGCTGCATCAACTTTAAGCCAAATAGAGTCCCCCACACAAAAAAGTCCTCTGTGTGTTCCAGTCCAAAACTTAACAAGCATGAAGAGCTGGCTCCAGAATTCTATTTGAAAGGGCAAGGGGAGGGGTTGGGGGAGGCAGAACCTCAATAATGAACAGCTTGATAAATGTGAAGGAGGGTGGGGAAGGAAGGGTACAATGAACACTTCAGTTAAGGAATTTTGGTCATAGTGGACACATCTACATGTGCATTTATTCACTGTACAGGCAGTCCTTAGACTTATGACACAATTGGTTCCTGAAAGCTGCATCTTAAGTTGAAACGTTGCAACTTGGAACCGATTTTCCCATAGGAAACACTGTTATAAATGGGGGACTGGTTGCTGAACCATGGCCCAATACCCTATTTTCACCAAAAATAACCCAGAGTTTAGTACGCAATCAATTATAGATGAGTAATATAGCTATATTAATGTAGTTCTACTTTAAGTAGCAATCATATTCATTTGGAAAGATTTCTTTGAGGTGACTTTGCTGGACTTTTTGAAGGGCTCTTCATTGGACTTTTTGAAGGATTCTTGGTTGGAGTCTTCTCGGGAGTCTTGGCTGCAGGTTTTTCTAGAGTCTTGTCTGCTTTCTTAAAGAAAGTGTTCAAGGAAGTTTGGACAGATGTTCTCCAGGGAGATGGGCGATGCAGCAAACTTGTTCACTGGTGTGGCGTCAGGTCAGATCAAGCATTGTAGTCAAAACTGACGTCAGAAAGTTGAAACAGGGTGTCAGTTTACAAACATTCTAAGTGCAAAACGTTGTAACTTGAAACATTGTAAGTTGAGGCCTGCCTGTAATTAGGGCACGTGAGAGAGAAAATAAAGCTTTGTCTTCATATCTAAATATTAGGACCCACACAAAAATTCTAAATAAATGGTGAAACTGAACACCAACCTAGGCACAAAACAGAAGGAAGGACTGAAACTGTTTTATGATTGTATAGTACAAGCTCACTTGATAAATCTCCCTGATGATAAAACTGGAGAAGACTTGACTTAGTATCCCCCCTGAACCTTTTAGATTTAAAAACGGACAGATTCTGAAATTCCCAATGACTTCAATGGCAGGAAGTTTGCACCCTGAAAATTCTAGGGATTTTTTTTAAACAAAGCAACTTCAGACTCTGTCATTCTAGGTATTTTTTTTAAACAAAGCAACTTCAGACTCTGTGCCTGGAGATAAAATCTTAGAGCCACTTGAAATCTGATCCCTTTTTTTCTTGAACAATGTTTAAATGATTTTAAGCTTTGTAAAAAGTGCCATACTGTTATTCCTACAGAATGAAGCCCTCTTTGGTTGTATCTATATCACATCAGTGGCTGGTCCCCAGCAGGACAGTGCTCAGTCCAAGGGACAGAGGACTCAAGAGCAGGCACTGGGGCAGACTCCCTGGAAAACTTCTGACTTCGGAGCATCAGGGAACTCAGGTGGATGGGGCATACTCAGCTCTATGCTTCCTAGGACACACTGCTACTATAAGACCATTAAGCAACAGCAGAAGCACAGGCCTAGAGCTAAGGAACCAGTTAACCTTCTAAGTCTATTCTACTCAGGGCTTATGTGCTAAGATTTCAAGGAACAAGGAAGTCTATTGCAGCATCATCAATTTTCTTCAAAAATAATGTACTAAATCCCTACAAAATCAAGAGATGAACTTAAACTTGATGATTTCAGATATAAATTCATATTTATACATGGGGTTATTTTTTACATTTTCTGTTAGTTGAACCTCGAGAGTTCATATTTTCAAGCTTTCTTCCACAATCACATACTAAGTAAAAACCTAAATGTTTTAAGTGAAAAGTGAGATTCTTACATAATCACAGTTCTGTTTCTAGATCTTAAGAAAAAAAAAATGATGGTAACAAGTTTGATCAAGAGTTTTTTTGAGTATACATAAGACAGTTGCATATTTGGAAATGAACTGAGCCTGCTCTCATTTCACAGAGACCATAGGTGGTTTTCAGAAGCGTTCAGCATATTTCTTTTGCTCAAAGTTTTGACCATACATTTTTGCACACCCTTGCAAACAGGCCTGCACACAAAAAAATTGTAAGGAGATCTGCATTCCTAAAAGCACAGAAATTCCTGGAGAGGGTTGAATGTCCAAGAATCACATCATACCACATTGTAGCATCAAATATGCTTCTTCATTGACGCCTATATGTGGTCCTTACTGACTTCATATGTGTGTGTATATATATATATATACACACACATACACACACACACACACATACATACACACGCATAAGAAAATACACCTTGTTAAATGTAAATGGAAGAAAAACCTCCATGCTTAACTTACTGTATTATTATTGATCCTATGATTGGACACAGAAAGGGTTGTCTCCCCACTCTCTCAAAATGCTCTGAAGAAACTACATCTTGGAAATGCATGTTAATGAAATGCAAATATACTTTTTTATTAAAGGAGAAATACTCTAAGCCATCAGCAGGATCACACATCTAAATGAAACATGGATAATTGCATTAGAGTGGGTTATGTTCAGCTGTGCTCCACAGAAGACTTTTATGGAGTTAGCAACATATTTTTCAGCTCAAGAGAATGGGTACAAGTCACTAGAGAACTGTTTCACAATAGGGTTGTTTTAGATACAAGACTGTTTCGCATAAATAGCTGTAGTTTCTAGTCCTAAAAAGCATGTGCACTGATGCACTAATAGCATTGGGTTTATCTTGTTATCACCAGGTTTATGGATTTTTCAGTGTTTCATGGGTTTATGTATACATCTGTTCAGACAATTCTAGCTTATACAGAGAGTGAAAGATGAGGTACTAAAATATATAACAAAATTCACCCTCATAAAAAAACCTCAAAGATTCCAACTATGTAATAAATCTCCTCATTAGGTAAAGCTACATTGTAAAAAAAATGTGGAATGCATAAAAGTATACTTTTTAAGCAACCCATATTGGGTCACTTTCGTATCATGCAAAAAGTAAATTAGATTCTCAATACTGATGACTACTAGATGGGAAAGAAGATGTATTTAGAAAGCAACCAGTCACTGCTCCAGTCAGGAAAAAAGCAAGCCATCATGCTTATTAGCAGGAACACATAATTGATTTTTGGATGGGAAGAGAATGAGGGTCTTATTCAATGATAAGGTTTCAAGTCTGTTAAGTGCTGGCACCCAGCCAAAAAGAGGGCAAATAGAATGGTTTGAGCATCAGATCATCTTCCTCTTCCCCTCTCACCCCATCATGTTGGAGTCTGAGGTTGCTACTAATGAAAACTGAGCTTACTTCATTTTGGCTAATGGACAATAGACTGTAATTGTCTCTGAGAGATGCATTAGTTTTCTTATCTCTATGAACCTCTACTCATATCATTACAATAAGACAATTACACTTACACTGGACTGAATAATAGACCAAGATGTCCAGCAATGAATAATTGTAATTGATCATAGCTCATTATATTCCAAAATAATTTCAAGCAGATTGTTAGTCTTTAACAGAATTTAGGAGCTTGTTGACTGTGACTGGCTTGTTCGTTATCTGAACTAAGCTTACAATAGTCATTATCTGAACTAAGCTTATGATAGTCGGTGTCTACTGTAAATTTTAATTCTGTATTACTCATGAACTTATTCCATATAAACTGCACATATTAAATGGCTTTCAAACAGTCTATTAATAGTATTGTAGTGAGATTATGCAATACAGGTGAGAGGACATATAAAGTGACTTTAACACCTGTGTTTATACAGGACAATAAGACTCTTGTCCTGACTGGGGCATCAAGATGCTCTTACAGTACAAACAGAGCTATATTGTGAAGTGGCTACAAGGAGCTAGAACTCCTAGGAGTTGAAGCTGCTATTCAGGCTACTCACAGTATGGGCTTAGGCCCAAAAAGTAAGTGGAAATGAGAAAAATGGTTCCTTTTGTCTTAATCCTGGCAGCTGAAGGAGAAGCAGAACTGTCCCCCCCCCCCCCCGCCCCGCCCCTTGCAATCAGCACTACAGCAAATCAGAGCAAGAATTCCACTTTCAGGAACCTAAAAATGGACTTAACTGGACTTAACACAGACAAGCAGGGCTGTAGTAAGAAAGGAGGAACAAATAGGGAAGGTATAGTGCAGGCATCCTTGTTCTCACAAACTTACTTAACTTTGGGCACATCTACGTGTGCAATTATGGCACCTGAATAAACTGCAGAGCATATTGGCCTAGAGTTAATTGGTCCCAGGTGCACCATTTAAACATGTGACAGGGAACAATTAAGTCTGGAGCAATAAACTCTGAAGTTTATCCAGGTGCCGTACATGGAACCAGAATGGAGCAGCCCCAGCTGGCAGGGGGGCCCAGAGATAAGCCTGCCAGCCCGGGGCTATTCCCCATGGCTCAAAATGCTGTGGAGGGGCTGTCTGGGGCATGAGGGAGCTGCAGAGTGGGGCTAGCCAGCAGGTAGCCCTCCATACTGAAGCACCCTCATCCCCCACCCAGCTGGACAGTGTCTACACATGCACTACTCCAGATTGTGCTACTTTGCAGTAGGATAGTACTTGTATTTACAAGTAGTTACTTGTATTTACAAATACTATCCTGCTGTGGAGTAAATTACTTTATTCCAGCCTAACAGGGGTACATGTGTAGATGCTGTTTACTGTGCAGCTAATTAGTCCACTGAGCAGTAAACATCTCATGTACATGTACCCTGTTACCTGGAGGAACAGCAAGGTACACTTTTACAGGTCCCACTCTTCTGCCTTACTGATTCAGAGTCTTAACTGACGAGCTAACACAATACTTGATACTGGGAGAAGTAGAAGAAAATGGAGGATATGTATATTACTAGTATACAGAATTTACTGAAAGTTGGGAGACTCTACATCCAAAATAGGTCTTCCCATCAAAGTATTCAAAGCTGTTATATCATTTTACTCAGAAATTTAGCCACGCTTTAGAGCTAGGTAAAAATTATCATACTTTTGATTATGTAGATTCAACTAAATTTTTCAAATGTGAAAAATTTCAGCAGGCAACGTCTGTGTTAAAGTATCACAAGACCTTTTAAAGGCAGCTCATTTTTCACATTCCACTTTCAGAACAGGATATGATAGGATATGATTCTTATTTCTTAGCTCATATTCATATACTTTATGAGTCATGACATTTTTGAGGAACTGATATTTACAGACATTTGCTATATAAGAAAAGTATTATGAGACAGGGTACAGTTATATTAGTAAGAACAGATATTATCTTGCTTTTCACACCAATGATTATGTGATTAGGAAGGAAGCCTTCAAGCATTCTGCTATTGTGAGACTTGACACAGTGCACTTCTTTGAGCTACAGTTCTCAGACACTTGCATAATTGAATGGGCCTCAACAATACATGTCAGCTGGTTTAAATTGGTGTACTGCAATTTATTTCAACACAAATAGATTTGATTAATTGAGAATCTAGCCCTTAGTGTCATTCTCTTAAAGAAAGATGATCAAAATATTTTGTTTACTTATTTATCTAAACAGAAAATGACTTTTCCCTAGAAAATGGAAGGAAAAATGGAAAGAAAAGCAACAAAAACTTGTTTGCATTTTAATGAAAAATTAACATTAAATGAAAAAGTTTAAAATGAAATGAAAATTGATCATGTTTCATTCCATTTTTCTTAAGATTTTCTTCATTTCTTTATTCCTATTTTTCAACTAGCTGTATTCTAAAATCTTCTGTTTATCATGCAGATTTGTTGTATGCTTAAGCAGTCTGTTGTATGCTTAAACTAAGTTTAACTTTCCATTCAATGTCACATTTAGCTCATCATCAATCTTGCTACATTAAAGGTACCTAACTTCTGCCCTTCCACCACCCCTCCCCCCACAATACCTGAATACCTGACTACATTAGGGGAAAAAAGGGTATTTGGTCAGGAATTGAAATTATTCACACTATGCAGGCATACTCACTGTTATCGTGAAGCATTTGAATCAGCTCCATCTCTATGAGGAGATAGTAGCAAGCATAACCTGCTCCACAGTAAGCTAGGAATGGTCAGAGCAACTGCCACCCTATCTGTCTTGCAGCTTTCCTCCTAGCCACTTACACCATTGAACAGGCAGAATGAGGTGGCAGCTCTTGCTACTTCCTGCTCATGCAAGACTCCCCAAAGGGGACCAGATTAAGACACTGTCTAGCTCTGGCTGGAACCAGGGTCTGCCTTTAATAGGCTATCTTCCTTTGCACACAAAGCCATCCTGGGTAGTATAGACAGGATGAAAAGAAGAAGCAGAGTTTCTTGTTATTATGCCCAAATAACAAGGTCTCAGTTTTCTGCCAGAGCTCAGGTTAGAGCAGCCTCAGGCTTGCATTGCCTGGATTGTGAGCTCAGGGTAGTTGTAGGGTGGCCATCGAGGTACCTCAAGAATAGAGGACAGTTGCATTTAGTGCAGCTGTCCCCACCACCATGAATGTTGCGTGACTCCTGAGGCTGGGTGGGGGGGGAGGGAGCACAGTAAGCTCCTGCAGGCAGCGGCAGCAGGGGCATGGTGGTGGCAAGCAGGGAGCTCTCACAGGTAGCCGCGGTGGTGTTAGTGGTGGGGGTGGGCCAAGTGGGGACCTCCTGCAGGTGGCCAAAGTGCTGTCAGTAGCAGGGGTGCCAAGCAGTGAAAATAAAGGACAAAGGCTTCCGGTTTAATATCAATAGAGGACAGAGGACCAGAAAACCAGACTATCCTCTATAAAATCGGATGAATGGCCGGTAGGAACACAGGTAGGTAGTTGGAACACAGTACTGTGAAGCGTATCCTCCTTACTACATCCAAACAACTTAGAGAAAACACAGTGAGACAGGGCATCTTCTCTAGGTGGGGGGAATCTCGATCATTCTAAAAAGGCATGTTTCATCCAAGATTGATCAGTGTCAGATGATACCAAGTATACCAAACAGCTTGATACAAGCCTACATCCATTCCTATTGTGCAACCCAAACTAAATGTGAATTTGTTGTCTACAGGTACCCCTTCATCAGGTTGAACATATTTGCTGCTGTTGCAGACATCAAAATCTCCAGTGTAAGACTTCTGTAACTACCAAGTCTCCATAGGGAGGATTAAGTTGTCACTAATGCACATTCATTTTAGCCTCAGGCAAAAAGTAAAACACTAGGCTGAAAAAACCTAAACTTCAATTTCCAGTCTGCCAGGTGGAAAATAGCTTATACCTGATAACACTTTTAAAAGTTCAACTCTTCAAATGAATTGGTAGTGGTTAGTTAATTAAATCAACAGTTTTCACTATAAATACAACCCACCATCATTGCATAAAATACAGATACATGATATCTAGGAACGCAGCCAAAAAAAAGATGAGAAAACTTCACATTTTCAGTTGGGGGTTCTTGTTGTCAACAGCACACTGTAATAAGACGTCTATCTGTCATTTCCATCGCTGCTCATCTAAGTACATGATGGACCATCACCAGCTGACAATTCTTAACAGTTCTGTAAAAAATAAATAATCATTCATTTTCAGTATGACCAGTTTCCTAAATATTTCCTAGAAACCTTTAAACTAGGGCTGTCAATTAATCAATGTTAACATATGTGATTAACTCATTAAAAGAATCAACGCAAGAACCAATTGATGCATTAATCACACATGTTAACAGCAATTAATTGACAGCCCTAGTTTAAAGGTTTCTAGGAAATATTTAGAAAGCAGGTCACACTGAAAATGAATGGTTATTTATTTTTTCAGAGAACATGCAGATACACAGAAACACACACACCAGCAGCCAAAGCATGCACACAGCCAGGAATGCAACCTGGTGGCATGTAAAGCAGTGTCCAGCAGGGAAGTCTGTGGAAGGGAAGGGGCAGGAGGAGAGGGAATGAGCGGGGGGGGGGCAGATCAAGGCCCCCACAGTGAGGGAGGGAGTGGGGCAGGGGCAAATGGGACCCCTGGGCTGGGGTGAGTTGTGGGAGAGAGCCGCAGGTGGCTCATCCAAGAGTGTGGCAGGGGGCAGCTCCCTGCCACTGCACCCCCCCACCCCAGGGGATTCATGGGGGGTGTGGAAATAAGTTTAACCAGGTCTCGTACTTAACTAAGAAGAGAGAGAAAGAGAAGAGAAAAAGATGCTGATGCTATGTATTTTTAAATGTTCTAAGATAAAGAAAAACCTTCATGCCTTGTTTTGTCTGTGTGCAGAAGTTAACCTCCTTTCCAGGAACTAGAACCTGATAGCTGTTCGTAAAACACAATGTGTTTGCTGAAAAAGTAAACTGCCTACGTGTGACAAACGAATGATCAACTTCTTCCTGTTTTCTCAAGGTTGCTCTGTCTGAACCATACATCTTTTCTCGCTGTCTAAAGTATAAATACACTTGTAAACTTATAGAGCTCAGAGTTCCTTTGAGAACCCTCCTTGTGATCACTTGTATAGCTTTAAATAAACCAAGATGGCTCTGTCAATTCTGATACAACCACAACGCGAAGTTTGATTTCTTCCACAGGGGCATGCCCCCTGGATTTGTGCACAGGATGGAAAAGGCTGCCCACTGCTGACTGGGGCTTTTCATCCTGTCTCCTTTGCCCTGGGAGCCATGTGACACCATGTTTTGCCTCCTAATGTCTGGTGGGCAGGGGATATGAAGCCATCGTGTGGCTCCCAGGGCAAAAGCAGCAGGACACAGACCCTTAGCTCACAGTGAGCAACCCATCTCTGTCCCATGCACAATCCAAAGGGTGCATGCCCCCCATGCCTCCCCCTGGGGTGAACACAGTAGCAGGGAGTCGTGCTCCACTACACCCCTGGATGAGCCACCGACAGTTCCATCTCATGACCACCCCCCCGCCCCAGTCCCAGGGCCCCATTCACTCCAGACCCTGCCTCTGCCCCTGCCCCACTCCCTCCCTCACCATGGAGGCCTCAATCTGTCCCCCCACCCCTTCCCTCTCCCGCAACCCCTTCACCTCTACAGACTTAGTTGCTGGGTACAGATCTAAAAGCCACTGAGCTGTATTCCTGTAAGGTCACCATATTTCCAGTTTCAGAAAGAGGACATCTGCATGTGTGTGTGTGTGGGGGGGGGGGGGACATG
>NW_005842544.1:565449-575991 GCF_000455745.1 Alligator sinensis
TGCCCCGCCCCCTCCCCCCGCCCCTCACCCCCAAGCCACAGCCTACCCCCAGCCCTGGTTCTGTCCCTCACTCCTGACCCACATGACCCCGCATCATGCCAGGGAATGCAGGCCCCACCCCCTTCCTCAAGCTCCAAACCTCACACACACACACCTACAGCCCCCCCACCACACCTTTCAACCTCCCAACTATACAATGTATATGCATAATTTTTCAGAATTTTGAGTTTATGCATAATTTTGAGTTTTAGCTGTGTAATTAAAATCACGATTAATTATGACTAATTTTTTTTTAATCATGTACTAATTGTGATCAAATTTTTAAATTGTTTGCCAGCTCCAGTATAAACTGAACAGGTTACTTGTCTTTTCTGGCATTTCCTTGAAGAGTTTGTGCCAAATGATGCCATAATATCAGATGTAAAGAATATGGAAGAAAATAAGTTGCTATTATGTAAATGAATTATACAAAATATTATAACATTTCTCAAAGGCTAGTTCAAAAGTCTTGAAAAAGAAAAAAAAAATATCTCTTGGGGTGGGGGGAAGAGTAGGTTTCTTCGGGGGAAAAAAAAGGGCGGGGGGCTTAAGCTATATAGATGCACAAATGTCCTTAATAGATACTATTTCTGCTTGGACATATCTACGCTTCAGCACTTAGAAAAGATACCATCTCTCTCTAGATACATTAAGGTTTCTCCACACTTATCAACTATTTATAGGAAAATAGCTATGATAATATCTAAAATTAACATGATCTATAGGAGTTTCCAAGCCACAAGGGTATGGTAGCATAAGGAAAGGAAATGCTAGCAGGGATGATGTCTGTTAGGGTGACACTATTTGGATCTTGTGGAGCACTGGATTTACAGCTGAATACAAGGCTTTAATCTGTCTCAGCAAAAGCTGCTGGTCACAAGGCAAAATGATATATTAAAAAATAACATTACAAACGTTTAGGCAAGCAGTTGTCTAACAAGTTCATAGTGTTAGAGCCCATTGTGTAAGAAGAACAAATGCAACCCAAAAGCTATCATCAGAACATGAAGCAGCAGCAAGACCTTGGAGATGAGGAAGGAGTCAGCAAGAAACCAGAAAGAACCAGCAAGTGACCAGAGAAGTGGAAGTCAAAGTCTTGAGCATACGCTCTTAGCAGAGAGACATGTAAATGAGTGAAATGCATAGACAATCCCATGCTAATGAAGTAAACAGTAAACAAAAGCAGAGTTTGAGATAGGAGGAGAAATGGGTGGAACAAAAGGAGGGACGAAAGTGAAGTGAATGTTAATGAGTATGACCCAAGGTGTATAACATGTGAAAAGAAGTAATATTCACTGTGGGTTCCCGTGTCCACAGGCTGTGTGTCTGTGAGGGAGCTAGTCTGAAGCTGTCTCCATTTTGAATAAAGCTGTTGTGAGCAATGTATGCTGGTGTTTGCTCCCTGCTTGCTCTGGCTAATGAGTAACAGGACCCATGAGCAATTGGATCGTTGTCTCTCTAGTCGTTGAGCGCCGCATGGAGTCAGGGTCTAACAGTATCCACATTCTAGAATGTTGACCTGAGGGAGAATCTTTATTTATGGCCATTTAAGTGCTAAGGCAACTGGAATGTGAAACTCTTCATTTTTAATTTTGCACTTAGCTAAAATATGGCTTTGCTTAAATACTATGATGAGAGACATTACAAACCAAGCAGCTGTTACTGTGTATTATAATTTGCATTGTGTGTTTTGATGTGGGTAATAGGCACTTGGTGCATAGAATGGGAATCCCAAGAAGTTTTTCTTAAGTTATATAAGGGCTAGTCTAAATTGACTATGTGTACACATTCAAATGATCTCCAAAAATTCTCCCACATTTGTTCTCCTGGTAGAAAAAACTTACCTAGAGATGCCTGAACAGACATTTAAATACTGTCCCCTTAAAGAGCAGAGAGCTTGCAATGCTGATGCTGCCCAGCCAGGAAGCCCTTTTGCACACATCTCAGCATGCTTTGCAGGCTCCTTCAGTCTTCTTAGGGATAGATGGCAGCAATCTACAGGACAGCCCTGATTGGCTGACCAAGACTGCCTCATAAGCCATGTCTCTGTGCAGCACAATATGAGGATTGTGAAGCTAGCATGCTCTGCTCCCTGCCTGACTGGAGCAGAAGAGTCCAGATCAAGTAACACACTGTTTCCCTGAGGGGGGGTGGGAGGGAAGTAAAGCACTCTGGGATGTTGGAGAACTGTGCTGTGACTGCTTTCAGAAGAGAATGTGTACAAACATTCACTCTCACAGGAGAAATATTCCTGGGAGTGGTTTAACCCTGGCTGTTATCAGGTTATTTATCTTACGGAGTGGCCATTTTTGCTTTGAGAGAAAAATCACAAACATCTGTACACTTGTGGCTTCATCTGGGAGAGCAGCAACTCTCCCAAGAGAAACTGAATGCTTCTGTGTGGCCATTGTCTTTATCCCAAGCCCAGGAATGAGAATTAAACCATACACATTGGTTCTCATTTCATTCATGTTAAATCCCAGAAATAAGGCAATATAGCCACATTTGAATGGCGTAAGTGTCACTGACAAGCTCATCTGAGACAGAGTGCCTAAGAATAGCCCTAAGTATAACTCAACAAAGCCCTAAAGTAGATATGTCACTTTATTTGTGGGCTTTGTATGGTTTGAGCAGGAACAAGAGGACAAGGCAGTGGTGCTTATAGCTTAGACAAAGGCAGTGTAGCTAGGCCCCAAGGGCTGTGTTGTTCACTCTTGGAACCACTAATTTTAGTGGTCTGTACCTTCAGGGAGTGGATCAGGAAAGCCAAGGCTGCAACTGAGCTCCATCTAGCTTCGCATATCAAGGATAACAAAAAGTCCTTTTTCGGATATGTAGGGAGTCAGAAAAAAAAATCAAGGGTAACACTGAACCCCTGCTGCACCAAACGGGACAGGAAAACATCACCCCGCCTAACGGGTACTTCACATCGATCTTTCATCAGTCCAATGGGACCACCCGCCTAGCAAGACATGGGATGGCCAGGGTAACGGCATATTTATACCTAGCATCGTTGTTGATCTAGTAAAGGATCACCTTGAGAGGCTGGACACCTTCAAGTCAGCTAGGCTTGACAGACTACACCCTACAGTACTCAAGGAGCTGGCAGGTGTCACACCTCAACCATTGGCAAAAATATTCAAAAATTCATGTCGCTCAGGTGAAGTACCTGAAGACTGGAAGAAGACCAATGTGGTAACCATCTTCAAGAAAGGGCAGAAAGTAGATCTCGGGAATTACAGGCCAATCAGCTTGACCTCAATCCCTGGTAAGATTCTTGAGAAAATTATCAAGGAGACCCTTCTGGACAAGCTGACTTAGGGCAACATCCTGAGGGATAGCCGGCACAGGTTTGTTGCAGGTAGGTCTTGCTTGACCAATCTCATCTCCTTCTATGACCAGGTGACATATCACCAAGACAAGGGATAATAGATTGATGTCATATACCTGGACTTTAAAAAAGCCTTTGATCTGGTGTCCCATGACCTCCTCGTGGAAAAATTGGCCAAATGTGGCCTAGGCTACACCACTGTCTGATGGCTGGGAAATTGGCTCTGAGCTCAGACCCAGAGAGCAGTGATTGATGGCAGTGAGTCATTATGGCACTCCGTAACCAGTGGCATGCCCCAAGGCTCTGTCCTTGGACCAGTTCTCTTCAACATCTTCATCAATGATGTGGACACTGGTGTCAGAAGCGCACTGCCTAAGTTCACTTATGACACAAAACTTTGGGGCATAGCATCCACACCCAAGGACAAGCTAGTGATCCATGCTGACTTGGATAAGCTTAGTAAGGGGGTGGACACAAACCTGATGACATTCAATACCGATAAATGCAAGGTACTCCACCTCGGAACCCCACCCCCCGTGCATACTTATAGGCTTGGCAGCACTACGCTTGCTAGCACCACTGCTGAAAGAGACTTGGGGGTCATGATTGACCACAAGATGAACATGAGCCACCAATGCCATGTCACAGTTGGTAAAGCAAACAAAACCCTGGCTAGCATCTATAGATGCTTTTTCAAGTAAATCTCAGGATATCATCTTCCCACTGTACTTGGCCTTGGTGAGGCCACAGCAGAAGTACTGCATCCAGTTCTGGGCTCCATAATTCAAGAAGAATGTCAAGAAGCTTGAGAGAGTCCAGAGAAGAGTCACACGCATGATCAGAGGGTGAGAGAATAGGCCCTATGAAAAGAGGCTGAGAGTCATGGGACACTTTTGTCTGGAAAAGCGCAGGCTCAGGGGGGACCTGGTGGCTACCTATAAGTACACAAGGGGTGTTCATCAGGATCTGGGAGAATGTCTGTTCACCAGAGTGCCTCAAGGAAAAACAAGGACCAATGGTCATAAACTCCTCCAAAACCATTTTAGGCTGGACATAAGAAAACATTTATTTATTCTCTGAGCCCCCAACACCTGAAATAGCCTCTCTCCAGAGGTGATACAGGCACCTACTCTGGACTTATTCAAGAAACACTTGGATGCTTATCTTGCTGGGGTCCTTTGACCCTAGCTGGGGCAGGGGGCTGGACTTGATGATCTTCAAGGTCCCTTCCAGCCCTAACGTCTATGAAATCTATGAAAATAATCCAAATTAAGAATCCTCTTTAAACTAATAATATAATTAGATCTTATATAGCACTTCTAATAGACATAGACCAGATTCTCAACCAGGGTGTCATGGCACCCTAGAGTGACGTGAACTTCTTTTAAGGGTGCTCCAGGGTGCCACACAATATTAACACTTTTAGGTCTGTATCATGTGTATACAGGATTGACAAGATAAATCCAGAGATATTGAATAGGAATCCAGTGTCAAAAGCTTTCTGACCTGCTGTGGGCTGAGTTCTTTGCAACAAAAAAAAGTTCTACTATTTTTTTTCCATAGTCAAGAAATGAAAGCTAAGAGCTGGCATGTTTCAAGGGGTGCCTGAGGCAAACAAAGACTGCCTTGTGTGCAGGAATTTTGAGAATCACTTCCCTAGACCATAGTTCTACATAGATTTTACATATGAGGTAAGTATCATTATCTTTATTGTATGGAGGGGGAAACTTAGGCACAGGCAAAAGTGACTGGCCAATGCTTTTCCAGCAGATAAGTGACAAAGCCAGTGACAGAGTCTAGGTCTCCTAAGTCTCAGGCTAAAGCACAGTCAACAAAGCTCGTGTTGTCGTAACCATGACTTCTCTTTTAGGCATTAGCATGTTACTGCTTTTTTCTTATTTCCTTTTCTGTTTTGCTTTTTTGTTTTTTTGGTTTAGATTTTTGTTTTGCTTTGCTTTTGTTTTGACTGAATATTTCTTTGAGGGGGGTTATTAGGTTGGGTTTACGGTTCTCTGACGCCTTTGGGTGGATACTGACCTGCTTATTAATTATCTTTATTTTTATAATTGTTGCTACTACTCATTATATTACAATTTTTAAACATGATGGTTGGATGTTGTACCATCAGGGAGCAGAACTTATTTCTGGATGTTCACAGTGCCTCAACTGGGTGTTTCTATAAGCTATGTACCCCATATATTGCATATACTCAGAACTGATCCATTAAAGAAAAGACTTAAGTTCAAGACTGGTTTTTTGAAGAATGAAAACTAAGGGACAGCTAATGAGCTTCTGTAGGTTTTTTAAATCTATTGTATTTCCATGTGCTGTTACAAAGGTTGCTTCTTGCAGCAAGGCAAGTCACTTTCTCTCTCTTGAAGGTCATTTCTTGAAATAATTGCTGACAATAATGGGGCAATAACAGCATACTCAGAGAACAGTACATATACATCTATTCTACCATTCAACTTCAAAGCTTCTGCTTCCTCTGAGATATCATCAAAGGACCCTTCTGAAGTTAATGACAATGCTCAAGTTGAATTGTTTCTCTCAGAATCGTCCAAAGCTCTTACAAAGGAAAAAAAACAGTCGCTCTTCATCCACTCTTGTTGACTTACTTTCTAAAAAGTCGTTAATGACATTTTGAGCCCACAGCTTGAATATTTCCATTGGTACTGCCATTTTAAGAATTTCTATGTCAATATAAATATGCCAGCTTCACCAAGGGATTAATGCAATAATCTTAGCTACAGGCCAAGTATTAAAGAAAAAAGTCAGATATTCGAAAAAAGTTAGTGGCATACTAACGCTCATAAGACCTACCTTAAACTATATTTTATTTTTGTCTCCATTTCACAATCAGAAGTGAGTTTTTCAACCCACTTTGGTATAAATTCTTTTTCTGTTAGAGTCCCATCCATTTTCCTTTTTATTCCCATCTTTTTCACCTCTGATTTTAATCTACTTGTCTGTGAATCATAATGTTAAGTTTTCCACAGCAAGGCTTCCTTTATAATGAGAAATATAAGTTACAAGAGATAAAACGAATATTCACAATGAAGCCCAAAATGAGATAAAATTCACCTAGTATTTGAATATAAAATTTTCTCAGTGAAAAACAACCTTTCATAGATTTCATAGGCATTAGGGCTAGAAGGGACCTCATAAGATCAATGGGTCCAGCCCCCTACCCAAGGGGCAGGAAGTCAGCTGGGGTCTGTCATGACCCAAAGGCATGATTTTGTGTGTGCTTCGGCACCAGAATTATCCCCGCCAAGTTGCAGCTTCATTGCACGGGAGAGTTTCCTGTTGCAGAGGAAAACCCCGGTGCAGGGACGAGTTTTCTGCCTTTTCTGCAGCTTCTTTTGCAGAGTGCATTGCTCATGTTGCGAGAGGAATGCACGCTGCAAAAGAGTTCCCGCCACCGGTATGTAAATTTGTTCCCTGCTATTGGCAAGTTTTAAATTATTCCCACGTGGCGGCTAATGATTGGCCTATTAGCCATATAAAAGGCTTGAGCAGTTTCCGCCCAAGCCGAAGAGGACTCCACGTCCATCTCGTGGGGACTCTGGATACACGGCAGGGTAGTAGAAACCCTGTGTGAGATTCAGAGGAGCTTGGCGACCTGATCCATCGCCCACCTCTTCCCGTCTTCGAGCGCAACAATCTTTAAAACTACCACTAAGCGTTTGTGCCTAATTCCAGCTCGACAGCCTTCCCTCTCCAACCCGACATGCCCGGGCTGCTGGCCACAGCCTGCGTGCAGCACGGAAAAGGGCACGGGTCGCTCCCGGCCTGCACAGGGTCAAATGATCTCAGCAAGATAAGCACCCAAGTATACCTTAAAGGTGTCCAGAGTAGGTGCTTGCATGACTTCTGGGGTTAGTCTATTCCAGACTCTGGGGACTGATATGGTAAAGAAGTTCTCTCTTATGTCCAGCCTAAAATGGTATTCCCAGAATTTTTGACCATTAGACCTTGTCTTCCCATGGGGTGCCTTGGTGAACAGACATTCTCCCAGTTCCTGGTACACACCCCTTATATACTTATAGGCTGCCACTAAGTTCCCCATGAGCCTTCACTTCTCCAGGCTGAAAAGTCCCGTGCCTCTCAGCCTCTCCTCATAAGACTTGTTCTCTTGTCCTCTGATCATGCATGTGGCTCTCCTCTGGACTCTCTCAAGCTTCTCCACATCCTTCCTGAAGTGCAGAGCCCAGAACTGGATTCAGTACTCCAGCTGTGAACTCAGCAATGCCAAGTACAGTGGGAGGATGACTTCCTGGGTCTTACTTGAGATGCATTGATAGATAGATGCAAGCCAGGGTCTTGTTTGCTTTGCCAGCTGTGGCATCACATTGGTGGCTCATGTTCATCTTGTGGTCAATCACAGCCCCCAAGTCCCTTTCAGTCAAGGTGCTAGCGAGTGTAGCACTGCCGAGCCTATAAGTATGATGTGGATTTTTTTTTTCCCCTGAGGTGGAGCACCTTGCATTTCTCAGTATTGAATGTCATATTCAGGTTTTGATCCACCCACCTTGTGAGCCTGTCTAGGCTGGCCTGAATCACCATCCTATCCTCTAGTGATGACACTTCCCCATTGTTTGGTGTCATCAGCTAGTTTAGCCACTTCTGATACCTGAATCCAGATCATTTATAAATATGTTAAAAAGTACTGGTCCAAGTACAGAGCCCTGGGGGACACCACTGGTGACCATGCACCATGTTGACATGGTTTCTTTGACTATCACTTTCTGGGTCTGACTACAGAGTGAGTTCCCAAGCCATCAGACTATGAGGTTGTCAAGGCCAAAGTCCAAGTAAATGAAATCAACCTCTTCTCCTTTGCCCAGGTGATGCGTTACCTGGTCATAGAAGGAAACAAGGTTGGTCAGGAAAAACCTACCTGCAACAAAGCCATGTTGGCTATCTTTCAGAATGTTGCATTCCATTAGCCTGTTTTTGATGGTTTCTTTGATGAGTTTTTCCAATATCTTTCCAGGTCTCAAGGTCAAACTGATTAGCCTGTAGTTTCCTGGATCTTCCTTCCTCCCTTTCTTGAAGATGGGTACCATGTTGGCCCTCTTCCAATCCTCAGGAACCTCACCCAAGCACCACAAGTTCTCAAAATATCCTTGTCATTAGCCTTGCTATGATGTCTGCAAGTTCTTTTAGCACTCTTGGGTGTATTCTATTTGAGCCAGCTGATTTGCAGATTTCCAGCCTCAACGTGTCCCTTCACAAAATCTTCACCAGTGATGGCTGTGTGTTTGCCCATACCCTGGCAATCCTGTATCTTGTTTGGCAGGGTGATCGTCTTGGGCTGGTGGAAGACCAATGCAAAGTAATCATTAAGGAGATTAGCTTTTTCCTGGGTGTTGGTTGTCAGCTGCCCCATTTAGTTTAACAAGAGTCCAATGTTAACATTGTTTTTCTTCCAACTACCCACATATCTGAAGAAGGACTTTTTGTTGTCCTTGATTCCTGTAGCCAATTTGAGTTCAGATTCGGCTTAGGCTTTCCTAGTTTGCTCCCTACAGGTGTGAGTCAGTACCAAATAATCTTCCTTGATGATGTTACCTGACTTCCAACCCTTGTAGGCTTCTCCTTTCAATGTAGGAGGTCCAAGAATCCCATATTTAGCCACAAAGGTCACCTAGACCTTTTGCTACCTTTCCTATGGGCTGGGATGGACTTCCCGGGTGCGTCCACACATGTAAGCACGTGCGCTTGCAGCAGCTCAAACAGAAGCAGTGCAAAGCAATCCCCCGAGCAATTCCAGGAGTTACAAGAAACAACGGACACAAGCTAGCGGCGGGTAGTTTCAGGCTAGACATTAGGAAACGCTATTTCACTGTCAGGGTGGCAAGGACTGGGAACCAACTTCCAAAAGAAGTGGTGCTGGCTCCTACCCTGGGGGGTCTTTAAAAGGAGGCTGGACAAACATCTGGCTGGGGTCATTTGACCCCAGTACTCTTTCTTGCCATGGCAAGGGGTCGGACTAGATGATCTCCTCAGGTCCCTTCCAACCCTACCAACTATGAAACTATGAAATTTGAGCCGGAGCTTTTTGCTTCAGCACATGTGCTTGGACATGCACTTTGTTGTGGAACAAATTGTGCCACTTGGGTCAAAATAACCCTGCCTGGCTCCTCCTGGATCTTCAGCCAGGGGGAGCTAGAGCCCGGGGCCAGCACCTGTGCTGTCCCCAGCAGTATAAAAAGCTGCCTTGTCCTGGCCCCAGCAGTATAAGAAGCCACCCTGGCAAGTAGCTCAGGGCTACTAGCTCTCAGGAGCTTCTGGGGCACAGTCAATTGGTACCTGGGGACACTACCCCTTGTGCCAGCTGAACTGCTGAAGCAGCCCTGAGAGTTCCCTGCACCCTCTACCTACTGCAGCAGTCTGGCAGTGGGGGCTGCTGCCTGGCTGTGACCTGCTGCGCACTTGCCAGACTCAGATTGGGACTGCAGAGCCAGTAGATGCATCTTCCCCTCTGGGCCAGCTGCCAGTGGACTGCGGTTGCAGGGTTGGCCTTTGTGTGGCACTACCACCATTTGTGTCCCCTGTCCGGCCATCTGGGCAGCTATAACCCAGAAGATGTGCCAGGTGTGGTGGCCCACTTGAACTGTCAAAGCATGTTCTCCTGGCCCCATTTAGCCAGGACGTCAGCCACAGCCAGATGGGTCAAAGGTGCCAGCTCTGAGCAGGCAGGGTCCTGCCACTGGCCTCCCTAGCCGGAATTCTGGTCTTCCCTATCGGAAAACTGAAAAATCCCTGATAAAAAAGATCCCAAAGTCACTCTGTAAAATAGACCCAAATCCATGTTCCTCCACAAGTAAAACAAAAGACCACTATAAAGAGAGAGAGAGAGAGAGAGACACAGAGACAGCGATCAGTTGGACAATGTTCTATTGATATATCTACAGCGTTAAAGCAAGTCTCTTGTCATAATAATAAAGTGAACTCTAAATACAGGTTTCATGAATTCATGAATACATGTTTTGCTGCCCTCCCACAGGGCGATGGCCCCCAAACAGAGGGTTCAGGCCCCACACAAGGGCAACACCACCCCTCCAACAGGTAGCTCCTGCGGTTCGGCCCCCGCAGTAGCTACCACCCTCCCTGCAAGGCCCATGTGCCCCAACCCAGCCCCCTGACTGCTGCCCCACCTGGCC
>NW_005842544.1:576332-579447 GCF_000455745.1 Alligator sinensis
GGTCGGGGGCCTCGGGGGGCCTGGGGGAGTGGGCAGGGCCATCGGAGGTCCCCCCCACAGTCCCTTTCCCCTTCCTCCAGCCCTGCCCGCCCCTTACTCACTGGCACCAGAGCCCTGGTGCTGAAACACGCAGCCGGTTTCAGCACCAGGGTGAGGGGAAAACATAGAGACGCTCTGGCAGCCAGAGTGTCTCTATGGAGGACCCAGCCTCCAGTTGCCTCAGGGCACAGCTGGGGACTGTGCCATGTCCCACTTTTTAAAGCTTCACTTTTTTTAGACCCCTGGATATCCAGGGGTCTAATTTTCTCCCCTCACTGCAAACTTGCAGTGTGGGGAACATTTTTTTGTTCCCGCACATGCCTGTCACCCCGCCTCAAAGGGGTCTGAGGCAGGGCAAGAGGCTTGTGCGCACTCGTGTGGACACGCCCCCCTTGTGCCTCAAGGATAGTGTCTTTAAGTAGTGACCACTCATGGGGGACTACCCTTTCTGTTAGATCCTGGTTTCTCAGGGCCTTGGTAACCAGCCTCCTGAGATTATTAAAGTCGGCTTTCCTAAAATCAAGGATTTCTGCATAGCTGACTGATTTGCCAGCTTTGTGAGGGATAGAGAAAATGATCAACTCATGATCACCGTCTCCCAGCTTCCCTTCAATTCTCAAGTCACTCACTAGATCATCCCCTATGGCCAGTACCAGATCCAGGAGTGCCTTACCTCTTGTTTGCCCATAGACTTTTTGAGACAAATAGAGTTTGTCAATGCAGGTGAGAAAGCTACATAACCAATCAGATTTGGCATAGTGCTGCTCCCATGAAATGTCAGGGTAGTTGAAGTCACCCATGACAACCATGCACGGAGCTGCCAGGTCACCTGTGAATGCACAGTCAAAATCTTCCTCTTTATTAGGAGGTCTGTAGTAGACTCCTACCAATATATCCTCTTCACCATGTTCCCCCCATAATCTGACTCAAATGGATCTCCAGTCATTTTTCTTGGGTGCCAAACTCCACTTCTAGGGAAGTGTACTTTTTCTTCACATAGAGAACTACACCACTGCCCTTTCTAGCAACACGATCCCTCCTGTACAAGGAATAGCCATCTATACCTGTGGTCCAGTCATAGGTGGAGTCCCATGAGGCCTCTGTTATTCCTATGAGATTATATTGATTTTTATTTAGTTCACCCTTGTGTGTGTATTTGAAATTTCTACTGAATTTATGGGTCTGACATGGCTTTGAAGCTTGTTCATCAGAATAGATTTGAACATTTCAACCATAAGTTTACCTAAAGCTCAAACTCAGACTGAAATTATGGAAGATAGAAGCCCTTCAAAATAAACCAAATTAAACACTGACACTGAAGTAAAGAGGTACTTTTATGCTTTGGGATGTGTGTATACAACATTGTCTGCTCTTTAGTCCTGATTTTACCCTCACTGGGTATATCTACTTAGATTCATAGATTGGAAGGCTGGAAGGGACCTCATTGGGTCCAGCCCCCTGCACCACGCAGGAAAGATAATTGGGGTCAGGTGACCCCAGCAAGGTGACTGTTCAGTCTCCTCTTGAAGATTTCCAGGATAGGCAATTGCACCACCTCTGGAGGGAGCTTATTCCACAGTCTGAACACTAACTCTGAAGAAGTTGTTCCTAATATTGAACCTGAAACAGTCTTCCAGGAGTTTGGGGCCATTACTCCCGATTTTCCCCAAGGGTGCCTTGGTGAACAATTGTTCACCGAAGCCTTGATGTATTTCTCTGATGTAGTGATAAGATGCTACCAAGTCCCCTTTCAGCCTTCCCTTTTTCAAGCTGAAGAGTCCCAGATCCCTCAGCCTTTCCTTATATAGCTTTCCATGCAACTCTCTGGTCATATGGGTGGCCCTGCTCCGGATTCTCTCAAGATTTACCATGTCCTTGTTAAAGTGCGGTGCCCAGAACTGGACAAAGTACTCTAGCTGCAGTCTCACCAATGCTGACAAGAGTGGAAGAATCACTTCCTTGGTTTTGCTGGAGATGCATCAATTGATGCATGCCAGAGTATTATTTGTCCTGCTGGCTACAGAGTTTCACTGCCGGTTCAGATTCATACTGTAGTCTATTATTACCCCCAAATCCCCTTTTGATTGTGTTGCTGGTCAGTTTGGTGCTGCCAAGCCTATAGCTGTGTAGGCGGTTGTTCATCCCCAGATGGAGCACTTTAAATTTCTGTGTTGAACTTCTTCTGGTTCCAACCCACCCAGCTTGCTAGCCTGTCTAGATCCACCAGGATCTGTAGCTTATCTTCAAGTGTGACCATGCTTCCCCATAACTTGGTGTCATCCACAAGCTTGGCCAGTGAGCTCTTCACCATCACATTGATAAAGATGTTGAAAAGGACTGGACCAAGTGTAGCAAAACCCACAGTTTTTCTTTTTTTTTTCTTTTTAAAATGCATTCCCTCCCCCTCCACAACCATTTCTGACTTTGCTCTCCCTCTCTATTCCCATAGATAAGTATAAGTGAGCTCAAACTTAGGATAAGCTTTAAACATTTTTATTTTGCTAGCAAGTTTTTGGTTTCAGATATCCATTGTTTTATATCGTATAATTATTAGGTTTGTATTAATTTTTACTGTTGTATAATGTATTATTATCATTTTCATATTGATTTTCATTATTTCATATGGATATTGGATGGTTTAGGCCTGTGTTTTTAAGTGAACCAAAGTCATGTCAAGTTTCCATTTTATATGTCAAGCCTTCATCTTGTGTCCTCTGCCTGGGGATCCCCTGTTGCAATAATATGATTCACATACCCCTCCCATGTAAATTGGTTCCCTGATGAATGAGAATGATTGAGAATGACTGAAATACAATGGTAACAGGCCTCTACTGAATGGCCTGTAATGACTGGGCCATCACCTCGCATTGATTCACCCAGGAACTGTGGACCTCACCCAGGAACAGAGACAAGACCAGCATTTGAAAAACAAAAGACCCTGCAGAACCAGTAACTCTATCATTGTACCCCACCATTACAGACACCAGGAACTGCACATCCCTGCATGGAGCACACATGCTTAGTATGCCAGGGGCTGACCCTTGCCTGGGCATGCCTCCTGTCACTAGGGTCACAC
>NW_005842544.1:579666-580284 GCF_000455745.1 Alligator sinensis
TCTCTCTCTCTCCTCCTGGACTTCAGTGGACTTCAGCCCCTGCACCAAGCCTCTTTAACCCCTGCTGCCATTTTCTTTCTCTGTGTCGGTGTATGTGGGTGAAAGGGAACCAATTTGGCATTGTGTCACCATCTCCCCTGTTCAATAAAACCACTGTCATTTGCAACCCCGAGTTGGGTCATGTTTTACTGAATCCCAGTCCCTTCCTTATCTTAAATTCAAGCCTCATTTTCTCTCTCTCTCTCGATTCCAGCCCCCACTCCTCTCCACTAGTTTTCCGATCTCCTCTCAATTCCTACTGCTTTTTCCCTGTGACTTTCTTCTGCCTCTCAGTCTCTTCTGCTGCTTTCCTGCAATTTTCTGCTGTCCCCTTGCTTCCCACGCTCTTACTGCCTTTTCCCTGTGACTTTCTGCTGCATTTCTCTGCTTTCCTGCTGCCCCTGCTGCCTTTCAGTCTCTCCTGCTGCTCTTTCTGTGATTTTCTGCTGTCTGTCTCTCTGTTTTCAGGCTCCTCCCCGCCCCCTGCAGCTTCCCAGACTTCTCTAGGTGTCCCGGAGCCATCCTCTGGCTCCCCCACACCCAGATCCCCTCTTTAACACCCACACTTTCCCTTAGTCC
>NW_005842544.1:580295-594767 GCF_000455745.1 Alligator sinensis
CATCTCCCTTTTCAGCTTCCCCGTAGCTCTGACTCCAGCCCCAGCCTCTGTGCCGGCATGCTTCCCTGTTCTGCAGCCTTTGGGCATTGTCTTTTAATCAATTAAGATCAATTAACCTAAAGTACCCCCAAGCCTCAGTTCTTCAGCCCAGGCCCCTGCAGTCTACTGGTTCTAATTCCAGTCCTGGTAACTTTAAATCCTTACACTTTTACTTTCTTACCTAAAACTTTCCCCAGGTATCCCAAGTACACCAAGCATATACATACATACACATCACAACACCCAACTTAGGAACTCACCTGTGTGTATGTGTAGGTGGGTGGTATGTGTGTGAATTAGTGAATACACATATATAGATATCTGTGTGTGTGGGGGGGGCGGGGGGTATATGAATTAGTAAACAACGTATGTGTATTGGATGTGCAGGTGTTGGTAACTGGTAACTGATTCTGTCTAAATTTGATGTGTGTGTAGCATGTATGAGCTTAAACTGGTGAAAGGTGTGCATGAATCTAGACTAATTATTTTGAACATGTGTGTATCTGAGCTGCTAGTGTGAGTGTGTATGCCAAGTAGGGGTGTATGCACCTAGTGAGTGTATGTGTGCTTTAATTGATTTTTGTGTGTGCATGTGCAATTGTACACCACACCCTCCTGTCTAACAGCGCAATATTGAAATCCTGAGCTTTGGCCTGACCCCTCAGGGCAACACAAGCACTGACCGCTGTGGGACACCGCTGGACACTTCTCATCAGGACAACACAGATCCATTCATTAGGACTCTCTGGGTCCTACCCCACAGCCAGCTTCATAGCCACGTAACTGTCTCACAGTTAAGTCCACAATCCTCCAATTTTGTCATGAGAACATTGTGGGATACAAGATCAAAAGCTTCTTGGAAGGTAAGGTACATAATGTCAACCTCTTCTCTCTTATCCAGGTGGCAAATTCCTTCTGCAAGCCTATCACATATAGACTCCTTAATGAATTCTTCCAGGATTTTCCCTGGGATAGAAGTTAGGCTAATTGGCATGTAGTTACCTGGGTCATCCCTCTTCCCCTTCTTGAAAATGGTCACATTAGCCCTCTTCTAGTCCTCAGGGACCTCTCTGGAGTGCCATGAGTTGTGGCAGAGTTTTGCCAGGGGTTCTGTGATGATTTTGGTCAGCTCCCTCAGCAATCTCGGATGGTGTTCATCTGATCCTGCTGACTTATATGCTTAATTTCTTTAATTGATCACACACCAGTTATACGGCAATAGTAGGAAGGCAGTCATTCCTGCCCTGTTCATTTTGTACCCTATCTGACATGATTTTACCCTTGGCTTGGTGAAATACCAAGGCAAAGTAGTCATTCAGGAGTTTAGTTTTCTCCTGAGTGCTGGTAACCAGCTGTCCTGAGTTGCTGAGCAATGGCCCAACACTCCCATTTGTTTTCTTTCTGTTGCCTACATACCTAAAGGAGGACTTCTTGTTATCCTTGATTCCCATTGCTAATTTAAGTTCAGTCATCACCTTAGCCTTTCTAATTTGTTCCCTACAAGTGGACACCACTGTCATATAGGCCTCTTTAGGGCCCGTCCAAAGCTTCCATTGTTTGACACCTAATCCTTCTTTTTTAGGAGGAAAGTGATTTTCCTGTTTAGCCAAGAGGGCTTCCCAGCCCTTCGGGTACCTTTCCTCCACATGGGAATGAACTTCATTTGTGCTTCAAGGATTGTGGCCTTAAGGAACAACCACTCTTCATGAACTCCTTTCACCTTTCGTCCCTGGTCCCGCAGCACTACCCCTACTAGTGACCTGAGCTTGTTGAAATTTGCATTTTTGAAGCCCAAAAATTCAGTCCTGCTATCTGATTTGTCTACCTTGTGATGAACAGTGAACATAATGGTTTCATGGTCGCTGTCACCCAGGCTACCCTCTATATTTAAGTCAGTCACCAAGAGAAGATTTACTGCAGAGTTGATTAATTAGCTCCACAGTAAAGCAACACCATGTACATATGCGCTCCTATTAGATCACAATAACTAATTAACTCTGATGTAGGATAATACTGCCTGACACAAGTACTGTCCAATGGTGGAGTTATTCATTCTTCCCCAAGACATGTGAAGGTGGTGACTGGGACTGGCTGGGGCATGAGGGTGCTACAGTGTGGGGGCTGCCTGCCAGCTAGCCTTGCACTGGAGCATCCTCATGCCCCCGCCATCCCCTCCACAGCACATTGAGCCAGGGGGAGCAGCTCTGGGCTGGCAGGCTGACCCCCAGGTCTCTTGCCAGCAGGGCTGTGCCACCTCAGCTCAACATGCTACAGTCCTGGGCACATGTGTAAACACAGCACCTGGGAGCAATAAACTCCAGCATGAACTGAGCCTGAGTTTATTGTGTCACAGTAATATCACGTGTAAGCACACCCACTCATACCAATGACACTATTAGGAGAAGGATTAAAACCTTTAGTTACGTGTTAAGCTAAAAAAGATACTCTATGTACAGCTATTCTATTGCTGTACATTTAGGTTCAGATCTTAAAAACCACTTACTCTGGCCTAATACTACTTCATTTTAAATTAATAATAATATTTCAAGATGGAGAACAATGGTCCAGTGCTTAAGGCACTAACAGCTGACTTAAAAAAATTGGGTTCAAGTCTTCACTCCAGTATAGGTTTCTGGTACAACCCCTGGCAATTAACTTTATGCCCCTCTTCAAAAGGCATAGAATTATTTAATTCACATTGAATAATCATTAGAATGACTAGGGGTGGATACCAAGTTCCAGGGGTCACCATAATGGCAGCCACTGGGGAACCTGTGCCACTATTGCCCATGCTGTGTTTGGGAAGCATGCACTATGGAAGCTGCAGCATAGTACCCTACCCCACCCTATGCCCAAAACTTCTATTTATGCCTCTGTTGAACAGGATGAGAATTAAGTGGTTGGACTGAAAATCACAATTATTCACCTATCTTAATCTTTGCCTCCTAAATAACGTTAAAAAGTCTCTATCCCTAAAGGTGAGATTACAGGTGAATTAGGAAGTGCTAATTCTAAGGAAAGATAGTTTGCATTAAGGGTAACTAGTGCTAGTGATCAGTCACATGTTCAGAGTCAATACCCTCTCTAATATGCATTGCTCAAACCTGCAGCTAGAGCAGGGGTGGGCAAAATACAGCCCGCAAGCCAGATGCAGCCCACCAGGCACTTTACTCCAGCCCACAGCATCCCCCAACAAACTGTACCCCACCCAGCCCTTCTGCCCACGAGGGTGGGAGTGAGGTGCCCATGTATACAACCCCCCAAAATACCCTATTGGGCCTCACTCCCACCCTTTTTTGTGAAAGGACTCTGCCCAGGCAGTAGCTTCTGGGGGCTTCTGCTGCAGCCTGTGTTAGGATTTTGGAGAGCACTGAGTGTGCAGCTCAATGAAGGCTTTTTTCCTGCATCTCAGCAAAAGCTGCTGGTCACAAGGCTGGATAATATATTTAAAGTAACTAAGTTCGCTAATATTTAAGTAAGCAGATTCTTAACAAAGGGATAGGGTGTAAAGTGCATGATGTGTTGTGTAAAAATAGAGTACAGACCACCAGCTATCATTAGGGGACAAAGCAGAAGTATGGCCTTGGAGATGGTGCTGAAGTCAGCAAGAAACCTAGAAAGAACCAACAAGAAACCACAACTGACTGGGAGAAGATGGGGGGTCAAAGTCTTATGCATGCGCTCTTAGCAGAGAGGCATGTAAATGAATGAAATGCATAGGCAATACCATGCTAAGGAAGCAAACAGTAAACAGAGGTGGAGCTTGAGATGGGAAGATAAATGGGTGGAACCAAAGGAGGGGCATAGGTGGGGTGAATGTTAATAAGCATGAATCAAGGTGTATAAAATGTGAAAAGAACTAATGTTCAGTGCTGCTCCCCTGGTTTCATGGGCTGTGTGTCTGTGAGGGAGCTCGCCCAAAGCCGTCTCCATTCTGAATAAAGCTGTTGTGAGCAACGTGTGCTGGTGTTTGCTCCCTGCTTGCTCTGGCTAATGAGCAACAGGATCCATGAGCAATTGGACTCCATGGTCTCCATAGTCATTGGGTGCCACATGGGGTCTAACAGCCGGAACCTGTTTGTTTAGGACAGCAGGTAGGGAAGCAGCAAGGCTGGCGGGGGGTGGGGGGGTGGAGCTGCAGCTGGACAGAAGCAGAAGTGCAGCACAGAGCCTGTGCCCAGAGGGGCAACAGGAGCGTATATCTCAACTGGGCCGGGTGTGGGTGTGAAAGTGGGGGCATGTAGGGAACTCCCACACACTCCCCCCCATGGTGTGAAGCCCCAGCTGTCAGCAGCAGCAGCAGGTGGGGAGATCAGGGTGCTTGTGCCCAGCACAGGTGTCTGGTGGAGCACGGCTCTGTCCAGTGCTACATTCCCCTTCTCCCTCCCTCCCCGCACCCTGTCCCTTATCCCCTGATGCCTCAATTTCCATTTTCAATGACTGGATTTCTTGCCTGCATTGCATGCCAGCCTCTGACTACTTTACTATTCCTTCCATCCAGGAACAGCGCACACATGCACGCATGCGCATACACACACACACAAACGCAGGTGCTTCCTCAGCTTGACAATGGATTTTTTAACTCAAAAGCTTGCTAAGATATCTTTCTCTAACTATTCAGTTGGTCTACTAAACAATACCAGATTAGATTGACTCAAAGAACCTTGTCTGCCAGTGCCATGTCCTTAGACCAACACCCTTAGCCAGGACCAGAAGGAGGTAGGACCCTCGGCACATCTAAGCCCCAGGGCTGGGGCTGGCAGGGAGAGTTCTCTGGCAGCTGCTGGAGAAGTTCCTGCTGGAGGGGAAAGAAAAGCTCTGTCACAGTTTGGCTGCCTGAGATGCTTCTGGGGCTACTGTGCTGCTCACTAAGTTATTCTTACCTGTTGTTATTTAAAGGGGTGGACTGAACTGAGGCTGTAGGGGAAGAGGAAACCTCATTGGGGCACAGTACCGTGCATGTAGAGGCCCCAGCACCAATGAGGTCATGCCTTAACACACATACAAAGTCACACATGTCACGAGTTTTGCTCGTCAGCAGCTCAACAAGCAGAACTCGAGATGCAGTTTCCCAGAAACCCCTGCACCTATCTCCTTGAAACCTTGCAGGCTTCACAGCCTCATCCTGGGCTACCACGCCTGCTGTTTTCACCACTCCCCTGTGTCTTCACACACACAAGTGATGTTTTGCTTTCAAGACATTGAGGTGTAGTTTCCCAGAAACCCCTGCACCTATCACCTTGAAACTTGGCAGACTTAATGCCCTCAGAAGGGGCTACCATCCCTGCTGTTTTAATTTGAATCAGGCACAAAATGACAAAGTTCTAGGCAGCTTTGTGATTCCCCATTATAGCATATGGGAAAAACATTGAAACAGCATTGGAACAGTGTCAAAACAGCAAAACAGTTTCCACAAAACAAAACAGAACAGTGCTTTCAAAATGAAATGAAGCTTGAAATGAAACACTGTCGCATCAAGATGGTGAAATGGAAGTTGAAATGAAATGGTGCTGTTATGTAGAGCCCTACTGTAAATAACATATCACCTTTAGTAAACAAAGCAGAGCAGGATCATGTACCTGTAAACTGTCTATAGCTGAAGGTTTGCATCTAGGATAATTTCATTTGAGAAAGTGATTAAAGCTTTGGGATAAATATGGTTTTGGTTTATTTTTTGCATGTATCTTTGCATATATGTATATCAAGAGACTGAAACTATGTATTCAAAAGAATTCAAAAGTTTGTCTAAGGATGTTCCTATTCATTATAATTAGGATTTACTAAAGTTATGTAGACAAGGTTCTTTGGGTGAATCTATCTTTTATTAGACCAACTAAATAGTTGGAGAACAATTTTTAAGCAAGCTTTTGGGTTCAAAAGCCCTTCGTCAGGCTAAGGAAGTTTCAGCAGTTGATGTGTGCTTTTCCTGGATGGAAACATCAACTGCTGAAACTTCCTTAGCTTGATGCAGGGTTTTTGAAGTTGTATTTGAAGTTTCATTTTACAGCTTCATAGAAATCAAGCAGACAGGAGCTAATGGCAGACTCTGCTATGAATACAATGCCTAAGTGTTGGTATAAGAAATGACATCACTATTATGTCCCAGAAAAGGAACACAGCAAAAAAAGCACAAGGATTCTTAAGATCACTTGACAAAATCAGAGTGCAGTGTGTCTCAGTACATTTATGGGAATTTCCCTCTGATTTTTGTGTGTGGCCATGTGCTGATTTTTCCACACAGTTTCTGATTCATTAAAAAAAAAATGTCTGCCAGTCTGAATGACTTGCACCATTGCAATATCTGATGCTATACTTAGTGTGAGGGAACTTAAGGCCACTCATCCTCATTACAGTAAGAGAACCAAGTATGGTGGATTTTAATACTTTCAGAGGATTCGATTAGGGGAGTGAGTGACTTGATTAGGAAAGAAGAAGGTTCTTATAGTTCCAAGGCTGAGAGTGACCAAGGGATATGGAGTATCAGAAAGGTCAAGTGGAGGCTTGTCAGGGAAATCATGAGGTGGATTCGTTTACAGAATGAGGCATGGAGGCAAGTTGACATAGTTGACTTTGAAAGTTCAAACCCAAGGTACTTCTATCAATCCAGGGCACTTTTAAGTGAACACTTCAAAATAACCAAATATATAAGGTAAAATTGGAAAGAGGTGGAATTTGAAAGTCTGTTGAGGGAACTGAGTCCTTTGCAATGGGCAGGAGCAGGGGGAAAAAACCAAATCATATTCATTTCATAGATTTCAAAGACATCAGGGCTGGAAGGGACCTTGGAAGATCATCGAGTCCAGCCCCCTGCCCAAAGGGCAGGAAGTCAGCTGGGGTCATAGGATCCCAGCAAGATAAGCATCCAGTTTCATCTTGAAGGTGTTCAATGAAGGCGCTTGAACCACCTCCGGTGGCAGGCTGTTCCAGACCTTGGGGGCTCGGACAGTAAAGAAGTTCTTCCTTATGTCCAGCCTCAAACGATCTTGAAGTAGTTTGTGACCATTCGACCTCGTCATCCCTTGGGGCGCTCTGGTGAACAAACGTTCCCCCAGATGCTGGTGGTCCCCCCTGATAAACTTGTAGGTGGCCATCAGATCACCCCTGAGCCTGCGCTTTTCCAGGCTAAAGAGCCCCAGGGCTCTCAGCCTGTCATCATAGGGTCTGCTTCCCTGACCTCTGATCATGCGCGTGGCTCTTCTCTGGACTCTCTCAAGCTTCTCCACATCCTTTTTGAATTGTGGAGCCCAAAACTGGACACAGTACTCCAGCTGCGGCCTCACTAAGGCCGAGTACAGGGGGAGAATGACGTCCCGGGATTTGCTTGAGAAGCATCTATGGATGCAAGCCAGCATTTTGGTCGCTTTACTAGCTTTCCCAAGGTGGAGAACCTTGCATTTATCGGCGTTGAACACCATCAGATTCTCGTCCGCCCACTTGCTGAGCCTGTCCAGGTCAGCCTGGATAACCTGCCTGTCTTCTGGTGTGGATGCTTTGCCCCAAAGTTTGGTGTCATCGGCGAACTTGGCCAGTTCTGATCGCTTCTGACTCCAGTGTCCACATCATTAATGAAGATGTTGAACAGTATGGGTCCAAGGACAGAGCCTTGGGGGACCCCACTGGTCACAGGACACCACGATGAGTGACTTCCATCGATTACTACCCTCTGGGTCTGGCCCTGGAGCCAATTTTCCAGCCAGTGGATCGTGGAGGACCCAAGGCGACAATTGGCCAGTTTCTCCAAGAGGCGATCATGGGACACCAGATCGAAGGCTTTTTTGAAGTCAAGATATATGATATCAATCTCTTCTCCCTTGTCCAGGTGATAGGTCACCTGGTCGTAGAAGGAAATGAGATTGGTCAAGCAAGACCTACCCGCAACAAACCCGTGCTGGCTATCCCTTAAGATGTTGGCGTCGGCCAGTCCATTAAGGATGGCCTCTTTAATAAACTTTTCTAAGATCTTCCCCGGGATAGAAGTCAGGCTGATGGGCCTATAGTTAGCCGGATCCACTTTCCTCCCTTTCTTGAAGATAGGCACCACATTGGCCTTCTTCCAGTCTTCGGACACTACACCAGAACGCCAAGAGTTTTCAAAGATCCGTGCTAGAGGCTGGGCTATGATGCTCGCCAGCTCCTTGAGTACCCTCATAGGACATATTTAAGTTGTTTCAGATCTGTCCTGGTAGGAATTAAGAGTTCTGCTTGACAGACATAACATTAACCAACATTCATGAAAAAATGCAAAGTCAAGTTTTATTAAAAGCACAGCCTCATTCAGTACTGCATTATGTGTCTGATATATAATCTGGATTCACACGCACTTTTTTTTTTTTTATACAGAGCAGGTAATACAGCTGTTACTGTTGGCTCAGACATCTCTGAACAAGCATTGCATAAGTGCTCTTGTTGAATCAGACATCAAATGCAGGACTTGGCCTATTTGTATCTGAAATACCCACTGCACCAAGTACAATTTTTAGTGTAAATTAAAATGGGACTGGTTTTGTCCTCAAATCAGCCTACTGTTGAATGCCCTCATTTGGTTGGATTGAGCAATACATTTGAAGTCAGCAAAATTAATTGTACAAGGGGATACATAGAGTGTTCATAGAGAAAACTGTTGTTTGTAGTCAGCTTAACGTCTGGTTGAGCTACCACAAAACCACAGGAATGTCTCAGTATATAGCTGAAAAGACTTGATAGCTTAAGCACTTAAAATGCTAAATTAATCCTTTAGCATAAAAAGGTGGCCACTAGAACCCTAACCTGAAAAGAGTATAATATTGGGAATGAAAATCTCCACCTCAAACTTCACCTGTAGATAACTAACAGCTAATGCTGATTTCAAAGCACTAGTATAGCATACTGTCCCAGGCATACAAACATGGGGGGACCCCAAATTCAGAGGAAAGACCCCAAAATCAAAAAATACCAACCTGCTCTAGGTTACCAGATGCCACCGGAACACCGATGGAAAAAGCCCACGCGGTTCATTAGGCACGCTCATATACATCTGAAGCCGGCAGGTGATGTCAGGGATGTACACCAGCCAGCTGAGTCAAAAGCCAGCTTTAGCGGGGAGAGCGAGAGCAGTGGAGGCTGCAGGGGCTCTCCGTGCTGGCAGCAGACAGCGCCAGCAAGCTGAAGAAAATCCCAAACAGGCTGGAACAATCCCAGCAGCAGCAGCTGCCCAGAGCCTGCACATCAGCTGCAGGCAGCATTGGAGCATGGGAGAAGACTCCGTCCTGAAACAAGCAGCAGAAGCTGCAGAGGTCCAGGTGGTTCCACGCTCCTGGCACTGGCATCACTATATAGTAGGAGGGGAACTGACCGGGAGAGGAGCAGCGGGAACTCCCACCGGAGGCAGAGAGGGGAGCAGCATTGGGGGTCACAGACAGATACAGGCTACAGGGCAGGAAGAGAAGAGGGATCGTTCCTCTTGATCTCCCTCTTTCCCATCTGTCCTCCTTTTCTTTGTGTCCTGTTTTTTTTTGTTTGTTTCTTCTTGAGTATAGCACGGAGTTGCCTTGTGTTTGTGCTTTTTTTCTTATTTATTTCATACCGTGGGTGAGAGCTTCGAGCCGTGAGGTCCAGGAGACATAATGAGCCACAAGGACTGATCACAGGAAGCAATTGGTAACCAGCACCAAACCAGAGACACAAATCTGTGGGGAAGGTGAACATCTGATGGACCCAAAAGCCCAACAAGTAAGGCGGAAACATGACCTAAGAAAGCATAAAGACCATCAAGATCAGAGGGTGAGCTGTGGTGACATCAGGCGACCTGTCGTAGTCTGGCACACAGAAGGGGTGTTGTGGAAGTGGAGCCCCGTGAATATCCGTCAGGAGGAATGTCCAACCTTAAGGGACCTCCAACAGGAGATCCCACCACTGAAGTTACATTCAAAGTCATGGCAGGAGAGTTCTGGTGTACTCCCCGGGGTGATCAAGATCCCTACCAGAGGTTACATGAAGCCTCCCTGCGTCTATCACCAGGCGCCCGCGCCAAGGCAGTACGCAAATGGATTTTCGAAGTGAGATGGGTGCACATATTTACTTCTAGAAACTCTGCTTATTATGCTGAATGACATCCTGCACTATCTGCAAGAAGCAGATGGTTTGATGGCACATCCTCAAAAATAAAGATGCAACTGGAAAAATAACACAATGCCCAAAAAGAAAAAAGCTTTGAGACTAAGATCCTCAATGATACAAAGGTACCTAGTCCTCATTGTTCTCAGCATCTAAATGCTTTTGACAGTTTAGGCCTAAACATAGTAACAAATGTGTTAGCCACAAGGCACACCTGTAAACATTCTCAAATGGTTTGTAAGTGATGCTTAATGCCCAGTAGCCTATTTTACTGTGCATTAGTGTAGTTGCACAGTTTTTTACATGACAGTAAAATAAGCTACTCCGCATGAAAGCATGTGTAGATCCATCCAGCATGTTCTTGTTGCAAAAATAGCATCACCCAATACATTAATGGCTTATTAGGAATGTCACTTGCAAGTCAAGGGAAGCTATATTTCCACTTTATTTGGCACTAGTGAGGAATCACCTGGAGTCCTGCATCCAGTTTTGGGCACTGCACTTCAAGAAAGACATGGAAAAATTAGAAAGAATTCAGAGGAGAGCAACATAAATGATTAGAAGTCTGGAAAATATAATTTATGCGCTAAATACTGGAATTATTTAGTCTGGGCAAGATTTGATAAGTCTTCAAATACCTGAAGTGTTTTAATATAGAAGATGTTAATACACAATTCTCTATGGTCATTTATACACATGCTCCAGAAGGGTGGGGGAGGTAAGCACTTTAATTAGAGTGGCTCTGAGACCTGCTCTAATCAAAGCACCCAAAGCATCTCGTATATCAGCATCCCTGTGCTGAAAAATGGTGGCAGGGGCACCTTAACTAAAGTGCATCAAAGAACTCCATCTGGTAATTACCATGCTCCAGCAGACTCAATTAATCAAGTCAGCTCTAACACACTGTAACTACAGTGCGTTGGTGCAGCCTTGCTGCATGTGTATAGGCACCCTATGGCTACAGGGAGCAGGATAAGCAGCAAGAGAAATTTACGTTGAATATTAAGAAGAACTCTCTCACTATGAGGGTGATTAAGCATTGGAACAAGCTACCTAGATAGCTTGTAGAATTTCCTTCCGTGGCAGTTTTTAACAGCAAGTTGGATAAACACTTGTCCAGAGTGGCTTAGGCAGGGATAATCCTACTTTGAGCAAAGGGTTGGATTGGATGACTTCCTGAGGTCCCTCCAAGCTGAAATTTTCTATTCTTTTTTATTATATTTCTGCGTTAACAAACAGTAAGCAGTCATAGTTTCTATTGCATTTCTAGATCCATACTGTCCATGCATTCTTGAGAACAAGAACACATTGGAACAAGATCAAGCATTACTACACCACAGTAGTATATTGACATAGTTACATTTATTTTCCAAAGGATTGCAACCTTGATGTGGTGGAGAGGCTTGTGTGCTAGCAATGATCTCAAGAGTGATACCATTTGGAGTTATGTACTCTTGTAAGGTCATGCATGGAAGCAAAATCAAGATGAGATTCCCATACTTATAGTGATCCAAAAACAAAAATAGAAGTCCTCAGTGGCAGAGCCAATAGATGAAGAAAGAATACTTCACAATGGCTGCAAAGGTGGGTGAAGGCTGCAAGAGAGTAGAAACTTCCAATTGTCTAGATTTTCCTTGCCATCAGATTAAGTTTTGCTTCCTGCAAAGTATCATGTACTGATGTACAATAGCAGTCCCATGTTAAAAGAAGACATGCACAGGAACCTTGCCAAGTTCCCATTTACTGAAAAACTGTAGTCCTTGTATCAAGGGACTGCCAATGATAATGAGTTAAATTTATAGAGCCAGATCCCCAGCTAATGTATGTACAGCTCTATTTAAATCAATGCAGACTTGTAGTAACTGAAGACTTGTTCTATCGTGAAAATGTACCATTTATAGGTTCTTCTCAATGTCCATTGTTAAGAGATTTCTTGTTTGTTTAGCCTGCCATGTGTTTCCTGTATTTTGGTTTGTATTGTGCTCTAAGATTTCTTTTCCCTTTCCTTATGCTAGGTTTTGCTTGTTTGGTTCAGTTTTACATTTAATCGGTCATCTCCTCTTAATTTTTGTTGACTACCAAAATTATCTGCAACTCTTGAGATGCTCTAGAGATTTTTTCTCCTATGTGTTTGGTCTCTTTCAGTCTTGGGATATAAGTAGCTAACATTAAAATTACTCATATTCCACAGCAAACAGTAATATTGCTTTCCTTCTTGCTTTACTTTAATTCTCAAAATAAGTACTTCCTCCTCCTCCTATATCCAAATTTTGTTATTTATGTTGTATATAAAGTTAAATGCTCATCTTGTGCATGTTAGACAGCTTACCTTAAATGGAGGGTGCCTGCTGCCACCTATCACTCTTGCCATGACCTGAAATCATTGCTGATAAAACCCTCAACAGCTGACTCCATTACTATTTTCTGTGCATGGTATAACATCTTTCTTTGTATCTTAGGTCAAGACATCCAACAGAGGAAAAAAAATCAAGCTCTATATAGTCACAAACACTAAGAGAGTCTAGCCAAGCTATTGAGTCATCAGTTGGCTTCAAATCAAGGATGAGTGCTGCCAGGAAGCTGACTGATTTCACTCCAGTAAGCATTTATGATTTAGCGGCTTGGCTGAAATGCCCTAATAAATGTTCATTGCCAAGTCACAATAACTCTACTGACAGTCTCATCATGATTGTACGTTTCAACTAAGGGTCCTCCCATTGGTGGCAGCACAGGTAAATAGATGACAGAGAAGCTACTATCAACTAAGAAAAAGATGCTTTCCATTTGGACATTTTACATCTAAATCAGCTCAAAACTGACTAAATTTGGACATGCTCTTACTCTAGTTATATTTAAAAGAAAGATTTTGGGGCTGTAGGGAGGTAATTTTTTGGAATAAAATTCTCAGATGGGAGCAGAAATTCTAGATCCATGCACTGTACAAAGTGTGTACACATATGAAACAATGTGCATTTGACAGATGTGACCCTGACACCTGGTGGGAGGGCAATACAGTAGTGCACAGGGGATCCAGGAGGTTTTTGGAGAGGACTGGGGGCAACTTCCTGGTGCAAGTGCTGGAGCGGCCAACTAGAGGCCATGCCCTTTGTTACCTGCTGCTCACAAGCAGGGAAGAATTGGTGGGGAATTTAGTAGTGGGTGACAACTCAGGCAGCAATGACCACAAGATGATTGAGTTCAGGATCCTGATGAAAGGAAGAATGGAGAGCAGCAAAGTAAGGACCCTGGACTTCAGAAAAGCAGATTTTGACTCAGGGAACTCATGGGCAGGATCCTCATGGGCAGGATCCCCTGGGAAGCCAGACTATGGGGGAGAGGAGTCTATGAGAGCTGGCTGCACTTTAAAGAAGCCTTACTGAGAGCACAGACACAAACCATCCTGATGCACAGGAAGACTAGAAAGTATGGCAGAAGACCAGCTTGGCTTAGCAGAGAACTCTTCAGTAAACTAAATCACAAAAAGGAAGTTTATAAGAAGTGGAAACTTACCCACAAGCTTGGAGTGGGAGGTGAGCAGCCCTCAGTGGTGAAAGAACATGTTAGGAACTACTTAGAAAAGCTGGAAATGTACAAGTCTCTGAGGCCAGATGGGATGCACCCAAGGGTGCTGAGGGAGTTGGATGATGTGATTGCAGAGCCACTGGCCATCATCTTTAAAAACACATGGTGGTCAGGAGAGGTCCCAGAAGACTGGAAAAGGGCAAACATAGTTCTCAAATTTAAGAAAGGGAAAAGGAGGATCCAGGGACTATAGAATAGTCAGCCTCACCTCAGTTCCTGAAAAAATCATGGAGTAGATCCTCAAGGAATCCATTTCTAAGCACTTGGAGGGGGGAAAAGTGATTAGGACCAGTCACCATGATTCATCAGGGGCAAGTCATGCCTGACCAACCTCACTGCCTTCTGTGATGAGATGACTGGCTCTATGGATGCAGGAAGAACAGTGGATTATTTCAACAAGGCTTTTGATACGGTTTCCCATAACATTCTCGCAGACAACCTAAGGAAGTATGGGTTGGATGAATGGACTGTAAGGTGGGTAGAAAACTGGCCAGAGTATTGGGCTCAGACAGTAGCAATCAATGGCTCAATGTCTAGTTGGCAGCTGGTATCAAGTGAAGTGCCCCAGGGGTCAGTCCTGGGGCCAGTTTTGTTCAATGTCTTCATCAGCAACCTGGAAGATGGCATAGAGTGCACCCTCAGAAAGTTTGCAGATGAAACCAAGCTGAGGGGAGTAGTAGATATAGATTCATAGATGTTAGGGTAGGAAGGGACCTCAATAGATCATCGAATCCGACCCCCTGCATAAGCAGGAAAGAG
>NW_005842544.1:594789-596263 GCF_000455745.1 Alligator sinensis
ATCTAACCTCCTCTTGAAGACCCCCAGGGTAGGGGAGAGCACCACCTCCCTTGGGAGCCCGTTCCAGACCCTGGCCACTCTATCTGTGAAGAAGTTCTTCCTAATGTCCAGTCTAAATCTGCTCTCTGCTAGCTTGTGTATGGTGGATGGTAGGGCTAGGATTCAGTGGTGCCTAGACAAATTGGAAGATTGGGCCAAAAGGAATCTCATGAGGTTCAAAAAAACAAGTGCAAAGTCCTGCACTTAGGATAGAACCATCCCATGCACCAGGACAGGCTGGGGGCTGACTGGCTGGGCAGTAACTTTGCAGAAAAGGACGTGGGGGTTGCAGTGGACAATAAGCTGAACGAGCCAGCAGTGAGCCCTTTGTTGCCAAGAAGGCTAATGGCACATTGGGCTGCATTGGTAGCTATGTTGCCAGGAGGTCCAGGAAAGTGACTATTCCCCTCTATTCAGCACTGGTGAGGCCACATCTGGAGTACTGTGTTCAGTTTTGGGCCCCCAACTGCAGAAAGGATGTGGACAATTTGGAGGCAGTCCAGCAGAGGGGGACAAAAATTGTTTGGGGACTGGGGGACATGACTTATGAGGAAAGACTATGGGAGTTCCCTCACCTGTCCCACACGTGTCCACCTTTGGGCCTTGGAGAAACAGGTGAGGGAGCTCCAGGCTGAAGTCACCAGGCTGCAGGGGATCAAGGCTGCCGAGGACAAAACTGATGGGTACTTTCATACTCTGCAGGGTCAGAAACCTAATGGAGAAGCCCCCTGGGACAGACCCGCCGCAGTGGTATGGCAGACAGTCACTTCCAGAGCCAGGGCTACTCGTGCTACCACAGTGTCAGCCCCCCAGGTACAGCTGGGGAACAGGTACAAGGCCCTGGCAGCCAAGGAGGAGGAGGTAGGAGAGTATGCCTCCAGAGGACCTGATACCATTCCATGTACAGCACACACTGAGTGATCCTGGAACCCCAAGGGGAAGAGATGTCGGGTCCTTGTCACCGGTGATTCCATCCTGAGAGGAAAAGAGGGGCCCCATCTTTCACCCTGACCCCATAGATTCATAGATGTTAGGGTCGGAAGGGACCTCAACAGATCATCGAGTCCGACCCCCTGCATAGGCAGGAAAGAGCGCTGGGTCTAGATGACCCCAGCTAGATGCATATCTAACCTCCTCTTGAAGACCCCCAGGGTAGGGGAGAGCACCACCTCCCTTGGGAGCCCGTTCCAGACCTTGGCCACTCTAACTGTGAAGAAGTTCTTCCTAATGTCTAATCTAAATCTGTTCTCTGCTAGCTTGTGGCCATTATTTCTTGTAACCCCCGGGGGCGCCTTGGTGAATAAAACCTCACCAATTTCCTTCTGTGCCCCCATGATGAACTTATAGGCAGCCACAAGGTTGCCTCTCAACCTTCTCTTGTGGAGGCTAAAAAGGTCCTGGTTCCCTAGTCTCTCCTCATAGGGCTTGGTCTGCA
>NW_005842544.1:596788-597014 GCF_000455745.1 Alligator sinensis
CAAGTGGCAGCAAGGCAGGCCCTATGAAGAGAGGCTAAAGGGCCTGAACCTATTCAGCCTCCACAAGAGAAGGCTGAGAGGGGATCTGATGGCCGTTTACAAACTCACCATGGGGGGACCAGCAGAAATTTGGGGAGTCTCTGTTCCCCCGGGCACCACTGGGGTTTACTAGGAATAATGGCTACAAATTGTTAGAAAGAAGGTTCAGGCTGGAGATCAGGCGGCA
>NW_005842544.1:597077-620378 GCF_000455745.1 Alligator sinensis
GGGGGTCTTCAAGAGGAGGCTGGACAGATATTTGGCTGGGGTGATATGACCCCAGCACCAGTTCCTGCTCGGGGCAGGGGGTTGGACCTGATGATCTGTTTAGGTCCCTTCTGACCCTAAGCACTATGAAACTATGAACTTTACTTCTTTAGGCTAGAGGAGACTGAAAGGGGACTTAATAGCATCCTTCAACTACCTGAAGGGGGGCGGTGTCAAAAGAGGATGAAGCTAAACTGTTCTAGGTGGTGACAGAAAAACGAGCAACTGTCTCAAGTTGCAGCAAGGGAAGTTTAAGTTTGATATTAGGAAGAATTTTCTCACTTGGAGCAAAACACTGGAACAGGTTACCCAGAGAGGTGGTGGAAATGCTATCCTTGGGGGTTTACAAAACCAGGCTAGACAAAACTTTGGCTGGGATGATGTAGTTGGGGCTGGTCTTGCTTTGAGCAGGGAGTTGGACTAGATGACCTCCTGAGGTCCCTTCCAACTCTAATTTTCTATGATTCTATCATTACCATGAAGCATTTCAAAGCATCTCACAGGCTTTGATTCAAGCAATACTTTCACATTCAACTCTGTTAACCCACTGTGTTTAGTGTGGTATCTGGAAGGAGTGGAGTACAAAATTTGGCACGTTAGGTAGGAATTACTTAATAAATTGCAGCTACTTCAGAACTGCAATGTTTCAGCTGTCTATCACTGCAACACGGCAGCATCAGACATAAATAATGTATTGTTTTCAGGCTACCAGTCGAATATCTAAATTTATGAAAAAGCCAAGTCAGATTCTTGATTTTGAAGACTCTGAGGTTCTAAACCTGTTCCATATTCACTGTGCATTTCATCCATCACATGCAGAATTACGGTTCTTACCGTGAATGCAATTATGTAGCAATAGCACTAGAATTATTTTGGGATGTAATTTGTTCTAAATGCCACCTTGCCTACTTTTTTTTCCCCAAACAAGTAGATGGATGGATATTCATGAATACAGATTACTCACTTCTCAATTGGACAATCAGGCTTAGATAAGATGCTGCCCATACAGAAAAAAGAGCAGCTGGCAGAAAACAGAGTAGTCCATAAATGCAATACTTAAAACATTCAGACTTGAACAGAACGTAGGGGATCCAATCAGCTAGAAAAGCCAGCCTAAAATTCTGTCCCAAACTCAAGCTAAATGTTAACCTCAGTTGAAAAGCAAAGCAATGCAGGGAAGGAATTCTTGAATGTTTTTACCACAATTTCCTTCTAGATAGGGTGACCATGTGGGACAATGTGAAATCAGCAGCACTGTTCCAAGCAGAGAGGTGCAGTGGCATGATGCAGCTCTAGTATTACTATTCAGGCTACCAAGGGAGTAAACAGACTGTTAATAACCATTGCTCTTTATCTCAGGTGTTAACAATCATCTCCCCTTTTTAAATGGTCATTCCAAAAATCAAGCTAACCTATTTGGGGAAATTTGATGTCTGCTAGGGTTGCCTATTTCACACCTTGTGTCACTCCACTTCCCCACCAACTGCCTGGGACACTAGTTTAAATTTTCACTGGCTGGCTGGGACCAGCTTCTGCAATCTGGGACTGTCCCAGCCAAGGGACACTAGTTTAAATTTTCACTGGCTGGCTGGGACAGTCCCAGATTGCAGAGGCTGGTCCCAGCCAGCCAGTGAAAATTTAAACTAGTGTCCCAGGGAGCATCCCCACATCTGAGCACTTGGCTCTTCCATTAACTTTGTCTAGAACTGAAATGTTTTAGAAGCTGAGTTCTTTGAGGCATGGATGAATATATTTAGTATAGTCCACATCAATAGCATTATTTGCTATAAAATAAAAATAAATGTTATTATCTTTAATAAATATTAGAATGCCCAATTCTGTGACACTCATTTATATCACACAACCCCGGTCTGGGCAGTTTAGCCTAAGTAAGAGCTAAGAAGAGAGCCTTTATGTAGAAAATGCTACACTGTTGGGGTTTTTTTCTGAATTCGTTATGTTCATGAGTTTTTCCCTGGTGAATTCCAATCTAAAAAGATTCACAGTAGAATGGAAAAGATACAAAGTCATGTCTGAATGCTGGTGCTTGTCTAAAACCTTTTGTTTGCAACTATCCTGATGCATAATTGTAGTCTTTGTGTTCAATTGCAATATAAATAATTAACAACAATAATAATTTAATTGCTTACCCCTTCCTAGATTGTTCACACACACACCTCACAAACTGGTTCCAGGTTGGGCTATTAAAGTTTAATAACCTATAATTGCCTCTTGAATTCCTAAGGATAAAATATTCTTTACATACTTATCCTCAACTTTTGTGCAGCAGAGTTATAGTGAAATACATATTTGTGTTTCTCCCCAGATATGGATGCCCTTCAGTGGTGACTGAAGTGACTTCTGTGTATAGTTTCTTCATATAGTCCAAGCCTGTAATCCTGCAGGATTTATGCATAGGCACAAGTTCATGTGTGACCCATCTCATTAACTTAATAAGATTATTAACTAAATTAAATTTAAACATGCATTTAACTCTTTCCCAAATTGAGGCCTATGACTATAAATTGTCTTGGGATCTTTCAGGATGGAAGACATTATATTAATATAAAATATTATTAGGAAGCTTCACTCTCCATGGCAACTGCGACTGATGTAGAGCTGATATGTAATACTGTAGAAATATATGTTGATACAGTAATTGGCAAGTTTACTATAAGACCATAACAGGTTACATACTAGTGTGGCTAAATATGTAGATGTTTATTTATGCATTTACTGGGTTAAACCAAAGGATGTTTGGAAATAAGGAGGAAAGCAAAGTAGTTACTTCATGTATGATGACCTCCCTTGGTAACCCTTTAGAAAGCAACTGGCCATGTTTACAGGACAACGGAGCACCACAGGCTCTGAGGAGAATGTCTGAAACTCCTGCTGAGTGTAACAGGCTGGTTTTGTATAGGAGCATTAAAAAGCCAAAGAACCCTGGATGGATAATGGAGGGTGGTGAGGGAGGAGGGATGTTAATAGATGCCTTCTGAAGTTATAGAAGGAGTAAGGCTTTCTTTGTAGGCTTGGATTAAGGATTATAGGTGCCCTAGGTAAAACAGACATGAACAAATATGAATTTAGAGCAGTAAAGAAATATAGGATGGGGATGATCATTCCTCAGGCAGGGGGTATATATGTTGCTAACACACACTGTACATTTTCAAGTGTGAACACTACCCCTTGAGTACTGGAGTTAGGGGTACAGCCTCTGAATCAGAATTTCACAGATCTTAAATCAGGGGTGGGCAAAGTGGCAAATCTGGCCAGTGGCTGGATTCCATTCCCCAGCAGCTCCTGCCAGCTTTGCTGTGGCCAGTTTCCATGGAGACCCCAGAAGCTGTGGGGCCAGGACAGTGCAGGGCGAGGGTTTCCAAGGAGACCAGCTCCAGCAGGGTTTGCAGGGTGTGTGGCTGGGCAAGGAGCTGCTCTGGGGTCAGGGCTGGATCTTGCAGTGTTGACAACATGGTCCAGAGCCAGAGAAGAACTGCAATCTTGCTGTGCAGTAAAGTATCACTGTCTATGTGTAAGTAGCAATTAGGGTGCAGTAGACTAATTTACTATGCTGCTGGATAGTCCTGTCAGATACAAGTGGGATCCAGCAGTTCAGTAAATGACTGCACTTAAATGCACGTCTAGATAGTAACATCAGGATTAGTTTACTCTGGCTCAGGGGCCATTTTTACAGGGGGTTCGGGCACAGAGCCAGGTGCTTTAAATTAGTGAGCTGCATTAATTAATAGCACCCGGGTGTTACATGTATCAGCATCGCCGTACATCCCTGCGCTGAAAAAATGGTGGCAGGGTGCTTTGAACTAAAGCTCGTCAAATGTGTTTTATCTCAAAGTGTGCTACCACCCTTTTGTCAGTGTGGAGACGTGTGTCAACGCTAATACATGTGACATGCGAGGCTGCCAGAGAATGACAATGTCCGTGCTCCAGCAGACTCAATTAATCGAGTCTGCTCTGACACACTAGATTTACAGTGCATTGGAGCAGGCTCCCCACGTGTGTGTAGGAGCCCAAATTGAGCAAGAGTATATTTAGTTACATTAACTGCACATGTAGATGCACCCTGTGTGACAGGAAACTGGGCAAGAATGAACCTATGGTCTGACTTAGTAAATGGCAGTTTATGTTCTTGATCCTCTACTTATGATGTAATCTTTTTATGTAATCTTTTTTATGGTATATCTAGCTTTTGCAAACTATATCTAACCGAATACTTAAGGCAACTTGCAGATGCTGGGAGGGGTGTGGTATGTGTGTGTTAAGAGATGCTTGCAGAGAACAGCGTCTGGGATGCAGAGGATTCCTGGAATGTCTCCCTAACACCAGCAAGATAATGTCTCCCTGACACCTGTAAGTTAGCAAGAAGTTCAGAAAAAGGTCTCATTATAATGCTAAAAATCACACCCCTGGGCAGAGCAAAAGGGAACGTCTTATGTCAGTGGCTTGTAACCAATCACTGAGCGATACACTTGCAAACATATGTATAAAAGGTACCCAGGGGTAGAAACCGGTGTGCTTGCTTTGCAAACGATTGCCAAGCACCCCTCTCTGCGCAGACTTGAAACGATAAAGATTAAGTTGGATCCTCCACCCCTGTGTGTTCATTGGCAAAAGCGCACTGGGCACAAACTCACACCGTCCGTTGGGGACAACACTTAGGTGGGCCTGCAAAAGTTACATAAATTATTGCATATCATGTGCTAAAAAAAGAAGTCAAAAGCTCAACAATTATACAGTTTAGTACTAAGAGATCTGCATAGTTAGAGCCAGATCTTTTGATACGCATGTACTTCTGCTGCATCCTTTCATGCTTCATTACACTATATATTAAATATCTGGTTTGAATTATTAGCATTAAAAATATATTGAGCAAAGTCAGTATGACATACAGATGGAGCATACTTCATCAATTAGGAACAAGGGCCAAATCTCAGGACAAGATCGTGCACTTAACACTTGTCACTGGTCCCTTATTTTAAGACTGCACAATAATTCATACATGGAGTCCCAGCCAAAAGCTGATATAGTTCTCTAATGTATTTACAGGCCCTCATCAAAGTAGTATTGAAGCATCTCATAGTCCTTAATGCATTTATTCTCAGGACACCTCTTTCAGGTAGGGAAGTGCAATTACAAAAGAAAAACTAGGCAAACAGGCAAAGGCCATGTCTACATTGCCTTTGTCATAAGCCTGGAAGCAAAACAATGAAACTCACCCCACCTACCACCAGCTCCCACTCAACATGCACCAAAACCCAGAATCAGACAGTATAGCAGGTTAACAAGGGCTTGAACATACATGAAGAAGCATACCTAAGAAAGTATGAGGGCATCTCTCAGCACATGCTCAAGGCCAAAATACATAACCTACACTTCCTAATTTCCAGGCTTTGGTATGCATTGAGTAGAAGCGAGTGGGCAAACATGCTCTTCAGGGTACAGACACACAACACTTAGAATGGCTTAAATGTAGTTTAAATCTCAACCTGGCAGATGTGCAAGCCCGTTAACCTAGTTCATAAGCATTCCTGGAAAATCAAGCATTGTTTCGAATTGCTTCAGTGTTGTATGTCAACACCAAGCATTCGCTGATCCTTCCCATCACTTCCTTCCCTCCCCAAACTGCTGCAAGTGGCTGCTTAGGTACACAGCTGGACCTCTACAGAGCAAGGTTTTTTTTCCCTTTTGTTGGCACTTTTCAATCACGGAGCTCCTTTGCTCTGCTTGGTCTGTATAGTTACCTTCCTAAGAACCAGCCCTTGAGATCCTAAGAGCATGGATGCATGGGTCCTCCTTCCTTCCCCACTGCTTGTCCAGTATGAGGCATGCCTGACTAGGTGTTCATTCCTACCCATTGTTGTTGGAGCCACAGTACTTCATACTATTGTGAACCAGTTCTCAATCAGTGACATTTTGGGATGGTTCAATTGCTGTGTGCACACACTCTCAATAACACTCACAGGTCCACCATAGAACTGGTTGAGACAAGCTCCATGATGACTTGCCCAGAATCACATAAAGTCCTTGCTGTGTCAAACTTCTTCACATAGGTCTTGCATTTCTTATGCTATTGCCCTAACAACTGGAACATATTTCCTTTCTTCTTCCTGTCCTACACTACAAGGCAACAGTGCTGGCTTTGCAATGCTAATTTAGTTTCATTTCAGTCATGAGACCTTAAAACACTGACATCTTGTTGTTATGGTCACAGACCATATTTCTCACAAGTAATAAATGTCTCTTAATAGAAGGATGTTTTTTAAACAGGTATGACATTAGTTGTATACAGTACCCACTATATGTTTATTGCCCTTATTTGGATGAGCCACACAATATGAAACCCTCAAGCCATTTGGAGTTTTTTATCTTTAATATTTCAATTTAAAGCTAGAAAATATTTTGCCATCTACTGTTGTTTTCTTTCTTTGCCTTCTTTAGATAAAATATTCAAGAAAAATAAGACCCAAACTGTGTTATTTAGATTGAACTTTCATAGTCTTAGATAGTTCTGGAAAGCAAACCAGGTGTGTATTCAGGTTTGTGTAACCTCAGAATTCATTGTGCAGTCATGGAAACATAATAATTTTGTTGGGCATTTGAGGGGAAGAATTATTCTTCTGGCTGAAGCTTAGGATCAAAAATCAGAAGAACTGCAGTCCTTTCCAGGGGTTTTTTTTGTTTGTTTGGGGTTTTTTGAGAACTTGTGACCTTATCCATGACCTTGGTCTGTCAAGCCCTCTGTACCTTAGTTTCTTCATTAGTAAATGAAAGTTCAAATTATTTCCCTTTCCTCAATGGAATGCTGTATTGTTTACTTTATTAATAATTTGCAAAGCACCATAAGATCCTCAGAAGAATTGTATATTAATTATTTCTATTGCAACAGTGCCCAGAAGCTCCTGCTATGGACCAAGGCACTGTTGTGGCTTAAAGGTTTACACAGAACAAAAAGATGGTAACTGTCTTAAAGAGCTAGTTTTGCTCACAGAAACACCTGCATGCATATATAACTTGCTTTATATAAATGACCTCAGTGACTACAATGGGAATCAATTTGTATGCCTAAGTATGTGCTGCCAGTCCTGTTATGGGAAAAAGGTTTATTGTTCACTTTTGGAAAGCTAGGACCCTTGAGTTGAGTAAGTTTTAATTTGGTGGTTATTTTTTTTAATAAAAAGTAGCAGACATGAATCAGCAATATATCTAAGCTGCTTTTGGCAAGAAGCCATTTCATTTCATAAGACTCTTTGAAGAATACAAACAATAGCCTTCTATTGACATATAATCAATCAACATGAAATCTTGTCTTTTCACTCTAATCACATTTTCTTTTTGTCCCCAATTTATTTGTATTTCTATTATTTATTTTTTAAAAGTAATACTAAAAACCATTATGCAGAGTACAAGTTAAATGCTCTTTCCCCTTTAACTCAGCCTTTCTCCCTCAACCCTATCTTCAGCTGCTAGAGTTGTGCAATTGTTTGCACTTTCTAGTAAAACACGTAGCTCTGATCAATTGTAAAATACTCAGCTAGGTCCCCAAACATATTTCTATGAGGAATATATGACTGAAGAAAAAGAAAGAGATGGATGCTGAAAAACTGCTTAGCTGAGCCTGACATTTTACTTTTTAAATATTAATTATACCATGGGCTTCTTCCTATTTACATACATAAGTGTTTCCTTGGGACATAAATTGTCTTGAGTAAGCCATACAGCAGCTTTGTTAGATAAAACTTCTTGCAGCTGGTAATTTTTGGCAATTAATATTATGAATTCAAGTGACACAGGGACTAGAGAAGGCGCTTCCAGGTTGCTACTTAACTCTGTAAAATGAAAGAAAATGTCAGAAATAGTTGGCCTGCTGAGAGCATCACTTCTGGGAGGAGAAGAGGTGGCAAATGTTAAAATTACCATATTTATAGACATTGTAGGATAGCAAGGTCTGAATGAGTTACTTATAAATATAGTTTACAGTAAACACTAAAGAAGCTTTAAAAAAAGAAATTTGAATCACTTAACTCAGAGCACTTTGGCATTCGTCTCAGATATATGGTAATAATAACAACTATGTTACTTTATATATTTCTGCTTACAAGAGAGAAAACTGTTGAAAACTGAATATTACTCCAGGACAAATTTGGGGTATTTGCCAATGAAAAGTTACACTTCAATCTCATGTGCATATATAGACTAGCCATAACATTTAAAAGCTGAGTTCCCTGCCATGTTTCCTCTTTAACAATTGACACAAAAGGGATAGACAATAGCTGAATCTGAACAGCCCAGTTCTCCAGCAAGGAAATGCCTAGCTGATACAGCCCTCATGTACTCTTATCCATTCTACCTCCTATGAGTTGGGTCCAGTTTGGAAGGATGCAGCACTAAACCACTAGTGCCAGTTGTTTAAAGACCTCTGGAACCTGATGTGAAATAATGGGATTTGAAGCATTTTCTAGGATGCTCTAATATTTCTTGGGGTGGGATGTACAATATACAATGATCAATTAGTCAGAACCAGCCCCTACCACGTTCCATTTCTGTTGCAAGCTCCATGCTGCCTGGGTCACACTTCCCCTGCGTGCACGGGAGCAGCGTGGGCAGCACACAGGGTTGTGCCCCTCACTGCTGCCCCTGCCTGCAGAGGAAGTGTGGCCAGGGCAGCAGGGAGCTCAGAGCAGCAGGCAGCTTTCTGCACCCCCCGCTGTGCCCTGCCGCACTGGGTTCCAATGCTGCTTTGCAGATGCGGTGGCGAGGGCAGCACAGCAGGCAGCATCGCCAGTATCTGCTGCCTCCCTGGAGCCCAGGGCTGGGGCGGGGGGAGCCAGCGCCGGTTGGAAGCCGCCCGGCTGCAGCCAGCCCAGGTTCTGGGTATCTGCTGATAGCCACAGAGCCTGGGCTGCTTGCAGCAGGGCTTCCATCCTCCCAGCTGTCTGCTGGGAGCAGCGGGGGCTCCGTGGCTATCAGCATCTACCCAGAACCTGGGCTGGCTGCAGCTGTGAGGCTTCAAATAACTGCTGCCTCCCTGCCCTGGCCCCAGCCCCGGGCTCCAGGAATGCAGCAAGTGCTGGCACTGCACCCATTGGGGCCAGGTTGGGGTGGGGTGGGGAGGCAGCAGCTGTTTGCAGTCTCCTGGCTGGAGACGGCCCCGGCTCTGGGTAGCTGCTGCCAGCCACGGTGCCCAGGCTGCTTACAGCAGGCCTTGCAGTCTCCCAGCCCTATGCTGGCAGCAGCTACCCAGAGCCGGGGCCGTCTCCAGCCAGGAGACTGCAAACAGCTGCTGCCTCCCCGCCCTGGCCCCAACGCATGCCAAGGAAAATGGCCTCACATGCCATGCTTGACACATATGCCAGGGGTTGCCAACCCCTGATCCAAGGGTTTGCTGTGGTTCTGCAAGACAATAAGTACTGTGTCTGTAAAGCCCGAGGTCCATGGCTGAAGACCCAGAGGGGTAGAGATTCAGACTGGGAGCAGCCTGGAATCTGAGCCAGCTGGACAGAGACAGAAAGAGAAAGCTGGCAACGTGATGGCCCAGACTGGAAGTCCTGGGCAGCCAACAGACACCAAGAGCCCCACCAGGTGCTGACAACTTATCTTAAGATTTCTCCCATTCCCTGTTTTGGGCAGGGGTAAGGCATGTCCCAATTCAATTCTTTTTTTCCCAACAATGCACAGCAGGCAAGTGAGACCGGGAAAGCTCTGAATGGGGTGGGACAGCAGGATGAACTATGATAGGTGGAGAGGCCCCCTCCTCCCAGTCCTGTCACAAGGCTGTAAATGTATTTATACGTATTTTATGGTTCAGGAGTGATATAAATGAAGAGATGGTGATAGCATGCTAAAGTTTTGAGTAGGATAGTCATTACAGAATGGAAGAAATGACCCAGGAGACAACATGACGATGGCTGCCAGCGTGGCTGACACACTAGGAATTGAGGCAAAGATCTCTTGACCTAGAAGCATAAGCTGATATAGCTCAAGCTCCAAAGCCCAGGCCCTGTAGCTAGGACTGTGACTGATTCACTTCCTCTGGGGATCAGACACAGAGAGGGCCCTGTAACATACCACCCCCATTTAGATTTGGGATGCATGCTGAAGTAGAGTTATTGTCAACATTAAAAGGCTGTCAATTTTTGCATGATAGATCACAGAAACCATGGCAGGAGCTCCATTGGTTGCTTTGGCACTATAATGCCATATTTTTAGCTCTGGTACAAAACTGCTGTACATTAGATGTACATGATTAAAGGTTTTCAGATCCAGTCAGAAATTCAATTTCAAAGCTTTGAAAGAAAATAACTGAACACAATCTTGACAGCACTTGTTCTGTATCTGACATGGCTGCATCAAAGCATTACACGGTATAGAATTTTAATAGCTCATAAAAAAGCTCAGATGTGCTTTTTCTTTCTTCTTCAGACTGACCATTGGGTATTTAAAAAAATGTTCAGTGTTAAATTTATTTATTTGCTTTGTCTTAATATGACTAATTTTGTTTAGAGAATCTACACACAAAACTGCCCAAATACAAATTTATTGGTTGAATCCTGTATCTTCCCTAGTTCTGGGTCAGCTGCGTGACTGCAAAGTAACCTAGCTTATTTTGACTGATTATGCTGCAGCATAGTTTACTATTCTTCTCTGAAAGCAGATGGGGCAATTTATCTGCCTAGCTCTTATTCATGTTAGTGTCCAGGTTTTATAAAATATACCCTGTAGCATCCCTAGTATATGCTTTTGTTACAGATTATTTTCTACATCTAACAGAGAGCAAATAAAAATCATCACTGGTATAAATATATAAACTGTTCACTTTCTATTCCTATCCTAGTTTGAGGTATGTGAAATATATGCAACTTCTCTACTCATTTAAGATACTGAAGTGTATCCTCAAGATATACTTGAAATGAAACTCTGTTCCGTCAAATCGTTGAAAAGGAAGTTGAATTGGAACAGTGCTGTTTCGCGCAGCCCTAATACTTGGATACTTGTTCACTAACCAATACAAAAATAGGCGTACAGAAGGTTCTGGTTAATTTGATTATGGAATCATTTGCTGCTATAGTTTAGGGCCTTATCATATGTGGTACTTTGAGCCACACAACTGTTGGTTTGTATTGGTGCTAACTCAAGTTTGGAGGAGTTACACGCTAAGTCCCCCACCTGCACAGCTGTGAGTTTGCCACTAAAGGACTGGTGAGCCAAGACAGGCTTCTATCCCTGCTCTAAGTGGGGGTGATTTGGAGAGATGGGTTGGGGGAAGGGAGTGAGAACAGGAGACTAGGAGGCAGAGAGTTAATGGGATGTGGATGGGTAATGACATGAGTGGTCAAAAGGAAATGGAGGTGAGGGAAGGGTGGTGATTTGAAGTCAGTCACTGAAGGATAAAACAAAGAGTAAGAAAAAAAGTAATGAAATGAAGTAAATTAAAAATGGTCTCATGTTTTGATAAATTTGGATTTGAGATTGGGGTGGGGAGGGTGCTGGTCATGCTTCCTGGGGTGGCTGGGAGGCACTTTTGGGGGGAACTACTGCCCCTGCCCAAAGGAAAGAAGCCCCAGCATATGGGCTGGAGAGGGGCGGAAATGGAAAAGCCGCAGCTGCAATCCCCAAGCTGCTCCACTGAGCAACATGGGATGGGAGAGCCTGAACTGGCCTCCAGATTTCATAGACATTAGGGCTGGAAGGGACCTCAGAAGATCATTGAGTCCAGCCCCGCTCCCGAAGGGCAGGAAGTCAGCTGGGATTATAGGATTTGTGTGCATAGATTTGTGTGCGTGTGTGGGGTTTTTTAAATTTTATTTTTGTCTTTCTCATCCCGGCCCTCCGCAAGGACTGGCCAGCCTCCATGCTGCCAGGAGCAGAAGTGGGAAAATTTCAATTAACTGTGGTTCATTGAAACTGCCAAAGCTGCTTGCTGCCTCAGAGCTCAGGGGTTGGCTGGAGCTTGGTCAGGCCTGGGGGCTCTCTGGGGCCAACCAATGCTCTCCATGGGGCTGAGGGCAGGGGATTGGGAAGTGACCACCCACCCAGAGGGGCTTAGTGCTGGTGGGGAAAAAAGTGCCCTTGCGAGCCATTTCTGGACCAGGTGTCTAGAGGTGGGAGACAGGCTCTCCTCCGCTCCCCAGGCTCAGGGAAGTGGGTGTGGCAGGCCTCTCAGCTGGGGGTGGCAGAGAAGTGAAAAAACTATGGCTGTCCCTGGGCTGCTCCACCGTGAGGCTACTGGTCCCAATTCCTCCCCCTCCCAGACCAGCCCCTGCCCTTTAACCTAGCCAGCCAGCCTCCATGTTGCCTGGAGCAGCCATGGGAAAATTTCAATTAACTGTGGGCAACCACAGTCTATTGAAATTGAGAAGACTTCCCTACAGCTCAAGTGCAGGGCTTGGCCAGAGCCTGGCTGGGTCTTGGGTAGCTATGGGGCTAACCATGACTCTCCCCTACTCCCAGGGGCTTGAGGGAGAGGACTAGGAAGTAACTGCCAACCTAAGCAGGCTTGGTACTGGTGTGGAAAAGTGCCCCTGCTGGCTGTTCCAACTGGGGACACGGGGAAAATGGAACAGCTGTGACTGCACCCCATCCCCTCCATCTTTCAGCTCCAGGGGGGATACAGGGCTCTTTCACCTTCACCCTTCCTCAGAGGCAACAGTCAGACCTGGCACACCCCCAGGGTGACCCGGGCTGGGTCCCAAAATTTGAGCCCTGCCTCGGGAGCTCTTACCCAGCCCCTTCTTTCCCCAGTGGTTAGGAGGCAAGGCTGAGATCTTTTTGGGTTTCCTGATGTATGAAGGGGATGGGGTGGGAGACAGGGAGTCTGTTACCTACCCCCAAAGTTGGGAGGCCAGCAGGGCAGAGCTCAGGCTGTGGGACCCAGAACAATTCAGCCAGAGAGCATGAGACATTTGCTTGCTGCCTGTGGGGGAAGATGAGGGCAAATAAGTCCCATTCTGCCCTGCCCTTCTCCCCCGAAGAGCCCTAGGACATCAGGCAGCTGGAACAGGGAGAGGACGGAGTTGGGACAACTAGTGCCAAAGAAGCCCTATGAGGCTGAGGTGGGCTGAGCTGCTCTGTTACAAGGATGGAGGATGCTCCCTTGGTGTGGGTTCTGCTGTCTCCATCCGCTCCCCATGCCATGTTTCCCACCACCCCAGAGTTGAGGGGAAACCAGAGTTGCTGGGGAGATTTTCCCTCTCTGACCTCCACAGGCAGCAGAAAGTCCCAGCACACCCCAACCCCCTGCAACCCCTGTTGAACATGGCCAGCTTTCATAGTCTGAGCCCTCCCCAGGACTTGAGCTTGACCCCATCTGACCCTTCTCTGCCCAGAGGCTCTGGCTGGTCATGATCTTTGGGGTACATAACTGGCCCTGGTCTCTCCTCTGCTGCCACCCTACCTGCACCATGGCCTGGCTCTGACAACCCTCCACCCTGACACCACTGTTCCTTAGTTCCTCCCCATGTCCCATTTTTTTCAGGGCTCCTTCAACATGGGCTGGACTGGCTCTGTCCCCTGACCAGATCAGGATGGGAGAGCCCAATTTGGCTTCCACTTTGTTTTGCTCTTCCCCTCCAAGACCTTCCCTGCCTTGTCTAGACAGCCAGTCTCCATGATGCCTGGTTCATTGAAGTTGCCAAGGCTGCCTGATGGCTCAAACTTTGGCCAGAGCCTGGCTGGGTCTGGGAACCCTTTGGGGCTGGCTACAGCTCTCCCCAGGACTCAGGGGAGTAAGTGGACAGTGACCACCTTCAGGGACAGGTTCGACACTGGTGGGGAAAAGTGCCCTGTGGGCCATTCCCAATCCAGGTGGCTAGGGGAAAAAAGGCTGAACCTCAGGCTCTTCCCCACCCCCCAGGACTCATAATGGGTTGGGCAATGACCACCCACTGCTGGGGGATGGGTTGCTAGGGATACGTACTCCCGCAAAACCCTACTGGCTGCTTTGGGCAGGGGCCGCTTGTTGGGGATGGGGGAGAGGTATGGCTGGAGTCCCTACTGTTCCACTAATTTGCCCGGGAAGAGAAAGCCTGTTCCAGCCCCTGCCTTTTCACCTAGCCCCTTTGCCAGCATTCCCTGGTGGGTCATTGCCCAGAGACCATGAAGCAGCTGTGGGAAAGTTTATGTTGACCACTTGCAACTGCAGTTCTTTTGAACCTTGAAGACTGATTGCCTGCTGCTGGTCAAAGCTCTTCTCCACTCCCCAGAGCTCAAGGTTGGGCCAGGAATTGCTCAGTCACTGGGATGGGTTGGAGTATGGAAATGAAAATGCCACTTGCTCTTTTTACTATAAGGAAAGCTACACAGTGAGCATGTCTACACATGCACTAATGTGCCATAGTTATGGCAAAGAAAAAAAAAGAAATGGCCTTGAGATTGTTTCCTATGGTCTGGCTTGGCCCTATGTGCACTCAGCCATTCATTCAGTTCCATGCAAGCACTGACAGGTTCACAGACAGTAGAGCATTCACAAGTTTTAAGATCACTCAAGGGGTACACTGTGCTCGGTTTGTTCTGCCCAGGCACTTTCACAGAAATAGGAAGACCAGAGTGCAACTCCATCATGGTAACTGCTGCTTACTTGGCTGCCATCTTATAACCATGTTGCTTTCCTTACACTAAAGAGCGAGAGTGGCACTTTTACATTGTGCTTCTGTTTGGGGGGGGGCGGGCAGCTCTTTGGAGAGGGAGAAGAGCTGGAGGGCAAGGGAAGTGAGCTGACCACAAAGTGTAACCAGCAGCTTTCCTTGCTTAAGCTGTTGTGAGGGAGGAGAGGTTCCTACCCCAACTTGAGCCCCAAGACCTGGCTGGATTTGACCTGACCAGGCCAAACCCTGCACTCTGAGCTGGCAGTTCCATTTCAGTGGAACTGCATTTACATGCAGTTCACTGAAGATTTCCTGTGGCTGCTTCAGGTGGTGTGGAGGCTGGCCAGCCAGATCACAAGGCAGGAACTGGTCTGGGAGAAAGGCTGTGAGGAGAAGGCTGGGGGCCAGATCAGGGTCCCCCACCGCAGGCCAATCAGTAGAGCAGCAGCCAACTTTTCCCACCTGCCCACAGTCCCTCAGTCCAAGAACACCTGGAGGCGGTACCTCTCCCTGACAGCACCAAGCCTGTCCAGGTGTGCAGTCACTATTCAACCCCTTTGAGCCCCAGGGAACAGAGGAGCACTGTGGATAGCCCCAGAGAGCCCCAAGACCCATCCAGGCACTGGCAAAGCCCTACACTCTGAGCTGGTGGGCAGTCTCGTAAATTTTTATGAACTGTATTTACCTGTGGTTAATTGAAATTTTCCCAAGGCTGCTCCAGGCAGTGTGGAGGCTGCTAAACCAGGCCACAGGGCACAGACAAGTCTGGGAGGGGGAGAACAAGGCTGTAGGCTGGATCAGGTTCTCCCACCCTAGAGACTGCAGCTGCAGTGGGGGAACCTTTCCCTGCCAGTGCTAAGCCCCTTCTCCCCACCCACCGGGAGTGGGAGAGAGCTGTGGTCAGCCTGAGAGAGCCCCTAGATCTGGCTAGGCTCTGACAAAGATCTGTGCTCTGAGGTGGCAGGCAGCCTTGACAACTGCAGTGAACTGTGGTTAACTGATATTCTCTCATGGCCACTCCAGCAACGTGGAGGCTGATTTCCCAGGTTGAAGGGTAGGGTTTGGGAGGTGTGGAAGGTCTGGGGGGATGGGGTAGTGGGTTTGGGGCAGGAACAAGGCTTAGGGCCAAAGTAATGTAGGGTAGGGTCTACTGGCAGGGTTTGCTATCTAGGAGGTGGTTGGGTCACTTGAGATGATGGCCAGAGGATGGTGGGTGGGGGTAGGGATGGTCCTTGAATGACACTGTTAACCCTTGAATAGGCCCATCTGGCCAACAGCGGAATGCATGTGCGCGCCACTGATTGACACCACTCATGCGTTCTGCAAAGCACAAGGCATCGCCCTCCTGGTCAGTTGCTGGGATGGGATGGCAATCAATCAGCATCTCCTGAAACCCCAGCACCTAGATAACTCAGCATGCAAAAGCTCCCACCCCTAAGCAAGGGCCCAAAGACACCCCAAGCCAGGTTTTCTGCAGTGTTCTCAATGTCTGTCATCTGAGCTGCTGCCATGCTGTCCTAAGACCACCTCCTGGGTCCCCTGAGTTTCAGGTTCAGTGACAGGGCTCAGGAAGAGGGTCACAAAAGACAGCAGATCCTCAGAACTTTATTGAGGGGGCAACAGGCAGCTGCTGGGTGGAAGCTGCCTCACTGCTTTCCCCATCTAGCTGGTCCCTGTACCAGCACCAAGGCTGTGCACTGGACCATGTGACAAGGTGCCACAATTTTATCCCTCTCAACAATCTCCATGAGCTCACTGCAGAAGGGGATCAGCAGTATCGCCAACCCCACTGTGCCAAAAATCATGAGATGAACTCTGTTTTGTTTTGTTTTTTAAAAAAATCAAGAAATTGGCATGTAAATCATGAGATGCCATTTTTTAAGTGGGGGTTGTTATTTGTGAGTGTTGGGGGCTGTGGGTGTGGGGGGTTTGCATTCCAGGGAGGGAGGGTCCCCACGCACACCCTGCAGGATGCACGGTACTGTGGGTCAGGAGTGAGAGGCAGTAGCAGGGCTGGGGGGCTGGAACTGAGGAACAGATGCACAGAGACAGACATGCAGACAGCACCCAGGTGGTAAATGGAGCAGAAGGGGCAGGGGGAGAGAGAAGGGGGAAAATCAAAGCCTCCATGGTGAGGGAGGGAGTGGAGCAGGAACAGAGGCTGGGGTAAATGGGGCCCTGGTACTGGGGCAGGTCATCCAGTGGCATGGGGTGGTGGTGGGAGGTGCTTCCTGCAGCTGTGCACACACCTGGGGGAGGCATGGGGGGGCATGTGCCCCCTGTGGGGCAGAGGCAGGCTGCCTACTGTGGGCTTGGGCTGCACCCTGCTGCCTTTGCCCCAGCAGCTCAGTCGCACAATTGCAGTGTACTTCATGCCACTGGGCAGGCAGGGGACGCACCATGCGTCCTGTGTCTTCTGCCCGCCTAATGTGTGGCAATGGCATATCACAGCTGAGGTCCCGGGGCAAAAGCAGCAGGACGCAAAACCCCGAGCCTGCAGCAGGCAGCCTGCCTCTGCCCCACGGGGGGCACATGCCCCCCATGATTCCCCTGGGGGGGTGCTGCAGCGAGGAGCCACAAGCCCCATTTCCTCTGAGTGAGCCACCTGCAGGTCCATCAACAAAAAGTTCGAGCTTACTAGCTGGCGTTTGCTCTGCAGGGTGTTTGCACAGGATCGCACCCGTAGCAGATGGAAAGGGGAATTGGCTTAGTGCCAGAATCACACCCTAGGCAGTAGAGTTCAGGGGGCAGAAAGTTTTTCAACACAGGACAAGGGGGTGGAAGAGGAACATTGCATCCTGGGATACTGGAGAATTTGACTTGAGTGGCGCATCTGTGGGGAGTAACCACACCTTAATACAAGAGTTGGGTAACACAGATCAGAGTTAATTCTGCCCTGGAGTGGCGTAATTTTGGGAAGCATGAGTGCTAAAAACTAGTTTCAGATGTTAATGCATGGACAATCTAGGGGTTAAGAGATCCACGAGCCACTTAATATTACTGTATGACAAGGCCTTTAATCTTCTGAATCCCTACCAGTGTCCACCCTTTTCCAACTCCCCAATTATAAACTATTGATAATTGGTCACTAGTGGTTAATTTACTATTATTTGCATTCCCCTTGGATCATTAAAATAATTAGAATTATTGTTTTTCAATCTCTGCTCCCCCATTCATATAATCATTTACTTCCTTGTAACAGAATTGCCATAGGTTTATCATTCTTATACTGTAATTTCATAACTCTAAAAGTAATTTACTGTCACATAAGGAACCATAAAGTGTGGCATACTAGGTCAATTTTATCCCACAAAGAGGTTCTGCATGGTCCATTTTGATCCTTAAAGGAGTTTTACATAATTTCAATATTCCAGTGTGGAACTGTGGAAAAAATTATAAAATAAACTGTCCGCTGGTGATGAGAAAGGCATACATCACCATGCATCACCCTGAAGCAGAAATGGAAACATTCAGTTTCAGTATTCATTCAAGTAACATATGACACATCTAAGGCTGTGAGACTAAGGTAAGCTTCTTCTCCACAACCAATAACTTTCTGTTGTCAGTCCTTAACACGTTGATGTTATGGGCAATGATATGGAAAATGCAGTGATATGGAAAATGTCCAGCGAAATCTAAATGTATTGACCTTTTAAATGCGAGACATGAGGAAGAGTACTGTGATACCCAAATGTTTGCCTAAGTCTATTCCAACCACGCAGTTGGCCCATAAAATCTATCATCCAAAAAATTCTTGACCTTATTATTTAAAAGTCTATGGAAGAAAAGGAACAGTTTGGACCAGTTATGTGTGAAAGCCAAAGATATTTCATTGAGCAAAGACAGAGTGATAATTAAAACATTAAAAGACCAGGGAGGGGAGGGAGGGAGATTATGTAACTTTGTATTACTGTACATATGTACCTATGAAACAACAGACTTGCACGAAGGGATTTTGATATCTTGTGCTTAGACAATGGAGCAGAAAGTCATAGGCCAGGTACACACATTACACTTTTACTGATATAAGTGATCGGAAACTGGTCTATACCAATAGCAGGATAGAAGTGTGGCAAAAAGACTGGTTTAAAAATGGCAGAAAGATTCCCTCCTCCTCCTCCTGTCCCCCAGGGCAAATGAGCATTCTGTTCATTACAGCGGGCTCTGTATTTGGACCAGTTCATTACAGAGAGCCCTGGGCTCCCCCAGGGCTCTGTACTTGGATACTTGGACCAGTACTCTTTAATATATTTATAAACAATCTGGATTCAGGTGTCAGAAGTGGACTGGCTAAATTCACTGATGACACCAAACAATGGGGAAGTGTGGTCACACTAGTGGATAGGCTGGCAATTCATGCTGACCTGGACAGGCTCACAAAGTGGGCGGATCAGAAGCTGAATGCCTTCAAAACAGAAATGCAAGGTGCTCCACCTTGGGAGAAAAAACCCACATCATACTTATAGGCTCGGCAGTGCTACTCTCATTAGCACCATGACTGAAAGACTCGGGGACCTTGATTGACCACAAGATGAACACGAGTCACTAGTGCGATGCTGCAGCTGGCAAAGCAAACAAAACTTTGGCTTACATCTACAGATGCATCTCAAGTAAGACCCAGGAAGTCATCCTACCACTCTTCTCAACCTTGGTGAGGCCACAGCTGGAGTACTGCATCCAATTCTGGGCTCCGCACTTTAGAAAGGATGTGGAGAAGCTTGAGAGAGTCCAGAGGAGAGCCACGTGCATGATTAGAGAACAGGAGAGCAGGCCTGATGAGGAGAGGCTGAGAGGCACAGGACTTTTCAGCCTGGAGAAGCAAAGGCTCAGGGGGGACTTGCTGACAGCCAATGAGTATTAAAGTGCACCAGGAACTGGGAGAATGTCTGTTCACGAGGGCACCCCATGGGAAGACAAGGCCTAATGATCACAAACTCCGGGAAGACCATTTTAGTCTGGACATAAGAGAAAATCTCTTTACTGTCCAAGTCCCCAGAGTCTGGAATGGACTCCTCCCAGAAGTGGTGCAAGCACCTACTCTGGATGCTTTTAAGAAATACTCAGATGCTCATCTTGCTGGGATCATTTGATCCCAGCTGACTTCCTGCTGCTTGGGCAGGGGGCTGGACCCGATGATGTTGCGAGGTCCCTTCTAGCCCTAATGTCTATGAAATATTACCAATCTAAACTACTCTGCTTACAGAAAACCACATAATTTGGATCAATTCCACCTCAGACTTTTTGAATGTCTTTACCTAGCCATAAAGCTTAGGGCCCATTCCTAGCTTCAGCAGCAATTCACTATATAATGTTGGAGCTGTCACTGCATTATAGTTGCTACATTCAGGAGATGGAAGAGCATGCATAGGTATATCTGAGATGGCTTTAGTCTCACTTCCTTGAGTAATAGACGCAAGGAAAACATGGCACAATGTGGGCCAGCCACAAATAGTGCCCAGGATCCCTGGTAGACTTGTCCATGCTGCTTAAACTTTAGTATTGCTATCTTTGGTACCAATAACAGTAAAGCTAGCTCAGTCTGAAGTTATGCCTAATGTTGAAATCACACTCCTATTTGCACTGGAGACCTAGCCTTGGAAAATAAGCTCATATAGGAAAGTAACAGTTTCCTGCAGCTGTTTGGACTTTGGGTCCATACACACACAAGAAACCAGGGTTATTTCAGAATAGGTAGCTGGGAGGAATGGAGAATGGGTATAACCATTTATTTCCTGTCCATACTTACTGGCCAGAGCTACAAAACCAGCTCAGTGCACCCAGATTTAGGAGAGAGAGTACAGATTGTAATTTATTTACTATCTTAGTCCAACAGGAGACATGTTATACATACATATGTTTAACGAAGAATGTCATAGAATGGGGTCCTTTGAACAACAGTTCTCTGAACAACAATTCTTTCCCTGGAATGGGAATAGATCAGCACCACTGACATCCTTGCTACAGGCTGCATCAAATGTGACAATCCATAACTCTTAGATCACTAGTCAAGCCTCACAAGTTTGCACAGGGAGGCCAACACATTTCATGCTCCCCCGCCCACCAAAACAGCAAATGCAGAATCAAGTAGAGAAAAAGACAGACAAACAACGAGAAAGAAAGAAACTTCTGTAAGTGCTTTGACCCTCAAAAGGGTTCCTTTTTTTGTTCAGTTCAAGGCACTGGAAACGTTCAGAGTAGTTGATATTCTCCTAAACCACTGAATTTCCCCCACCCATAACATGTATGTCTGTAGAAGACAAGACAAGAAGTAATAAGTTTAAATTGAAAAGTTCTTCCTAAAATTCAGGCAAACTACAAAAGTACAGTTAAGTACCAGAACAGATTAGAGCAGCTATGGAACCTCCATCATTGGAAGTTTAAGTGCAGGTAGACAAGGATGTTCCTCCCTTAAAACAGAAGGTTGGACTAGATAACTTTTCCTGTGGCAGGTTCAGGTGTGATGTCTTCTGTTGGGTCAAGATTAACTGTGTAGTTTTACTAAGAGATTAGACAATGGATTTGTATTGGACAGTCTAGATAGGGACACAGGTGGACCTAGAATTTTGAAGAAGGGGTGCAGCTGGCAAGATGCATCATCAGATATAAACCAACACATTTTCCTTCAGTTAAAAATAAACTAGTAGCTTTACTGATATGGTAGGGTCTTAGGGCTATATCGCTTACTTTAAGATTGAAGCAAAAACAAATATAACTTAGTTGGAATGAGTCAATAACACTCTGCAGGGCTGTGAAATAGGAGCTTTGTTACTAGGAGCAGCTAACAGACAGAAGAATTACAGTACAAAGGATACAGTCATTGGTGGAATATCAGGACCATTAAAAAGAAGGGGAGAGAGCTATCAACACATGGAATTAGATGTTTAGAAGGGATACACAGATCCTAATGAGCCATGAAGTCAATTGATGACCTCAGCACTGCCCGACTAGAAATGCTGCTGCCACTTCCAGGCAGTTAGTTTCAAACTTTGGGTGGAACAAAAATTACCAGTACACACCCCCCCACCTTCCCCCCAGATAGGGATGATCCAGTATCAGGCAGGGATTAGATTAGATGACCTCTAGAGGTCCTTTCCAGTACTACTTCTCTATGATTCATGATCTTTTGATTATTTTTGCCTAGTTTGTGGTGTTTTTTAATTCTTAATTTATGATATGGCAAGTTAATGCACATTCCAACAAAGGTATATTTGTTTCTTTGTCAATCTTAAAACTGACTAATATACCCCAACACCCACAGCATATTATTAAAGCCTCTAGTTTCTTTTATCTAGAAAAAAAATGTGTGTTTTGTGCAATGATGCACCCCACTTTTCAAAATCCTAGATATACCCATGATAATATGTTGTGAGGTCATTTATACACATATGAACTTAGTAAAGACCACTACCAATTTAGAACATTTTAATGCAAACAATTTACTTCCATTGGTGTAAATGACTATCAATGATGAATTGTTCCCTTTAATTGATCACAGCTATTTGTCAACTATTCCCTAGTGTAACTTTTGAGTTACAACTCCCTAAATTTTACTACTGAAATATGAGAATAGGATTCAATAACAGCTTATTGAGATCAAAGACATCCCTGGGGGGGAGGGGGAGATGCCCCAGGCCCCACGCTTTGTGGGGCCCTGCAGTCAGAGCCTTATAGGCCCCGCCATAGCCATCACGTGCCCCTGCTGCTGAGCACTGCCAGCTCTGCCACAGCCAAGTGCTTCTGGCTCCCCACCCCCCAGCTCCGCTACCTCTGCCCCCAACCCCCTGGGCCCTGCACAGGGTGATATGCCCCAGGCCCTACACAGCCCTAGAGATGGCTGACTGAGATACTACTACTATGCTTCATCAGAGCTATTAACCTCATAATAAGTGAAAGTGTGGTAAAAATACACCATGACCTAGGCCTCTCTTGAGTAATAACCGTATGAGCCCCTCATGATCCCTTGTGTAAGAAGCACGAGGCCTAACGACTGAGTTGTGGGTTTCTTTTCCGTATGAGCCCCTCATGATCCCTTGTGTAAGAAGTACGAGGCCTAACGACTGAGTTGTGGGTTTCTTTTCCTTCTTGCTTGCTCTGCATTTTGTAACCTTATTGAACTAATGCCCTGAAGTTATACTAAGGTATAAGGTTATTAGAAGACATTAACTCTGCCGCAGTTCCCCTTTTCTTCTGCGCATGCGACAGAACTTTTTGCCGCAGTTCTGCTTTTTAAATACGCATGCACTAAACTTGACAGGGGATACTAACCAATAGCAAACTAAACCTCGCCCATAAGATAAGACGTAACACCTAGGAAATTGTGGTGCTGCCAATAGTTGTATGGCATGCGATAACCCTTTGTCTATGTAAGCTATAAAAATGAAATCTCAAGAGAAGTTCGGGGTCAACATTGATTAGAGCATCAGCTCCTCTGTTGACATTGCTTGCGCAACCAATAAACTCATGATGAACCCACCGTGTGTGTGACTCTCTCCTGAAGGTAAAATTGGCTTAGCCTCCAGGGGCACGAATCTAGCCATTTGGGCAACAAAAGTACGTGTCCAGCTGGAAATCTTATTAATAAAATGTAACTTTAGAAAAGGTATACAAATTAACTTTAAAGCATCTCTATTTCATCAGGATGGTTGGTTTGCCTGATATCTTCTTT
>NW_005842544.1:620392-628320 GCF_000455745.1 Alligator sinensis
TCCCTCCTAAAACATAGCTCAGGTACTACTTCTCTTCTGCTTCCAAGTTATTTTTTTTAATTAAAGACTTATAAACATACCAACATCATTAAATACCCTTTCCCCCATTCAGATAACTTCTTTTTACAGTAAGAAAGCTGAGAAAGTTCCTCTCTCCCATTCCTGTTTACAGGATCTTTGACACTTGCTTCTTAATAACTTCCAAACTTTTCTACATTGATACTACAATGCTTGTTACCTAACCTGTAAATGTGCAGCACTATAAGAACTGGAGCTAATAATTTAATAAGTAGAACCAAGATTCTGAGAAGAAAACAAGCATGTGTGCAAGGAAAAGAGACATACTGAAGCCACAAATGATTATATCATATCTATATTGCTTAAGCTCCTAGGGCTTATCACTTTGTCTTCATTCCACTGCTAATAGCTTTCCTCTGTGTTCTTGAGAATTTGCACATTTAAACATGTTTCTTTTACCTAGTACTAGAAATACTTCATCTCTATTTTACATATTCATTCTGTTGCTGAAGCTGCCATGAGATATCTAATAGCAATCTCTCATCATAAAATTAAAAGCCACTCTGGGGTATCTGTATTTTGAAGGATACTGAATTAAGTAGGACCCAAGGCCAGACACATCTTGCTTCTTTTGTCTTTGGAAATCTGAGATCTTTCAGAGAAAAAGTACCCTCTAACACCCAGATGAATACTATCTGCTGGGATGGCAGCTACCGGTAGAGTCAACTGGGTTCCATCAGCTGACAGCCACTCTGATGCAATCTGCAGTTGTTCACTTAACACTCAGTCCTGCATGCTTTTCACTCAGGCAAGTCTTCCATTAACTGGGTGTACTGCCTGAGGGAAACTGTAGGAGCCAGCCCTTAACAATTTGTGATTGTAACACAAGCCCCAAAGCACAAAAAGCTCTAACTCAGTGGGTACGTCTACACGTGCATTAATGCCCTTTTCCTAATGCACATTCAATTTAGTACCTCCAATCTGAAGTATTAAATAAATGCACATTAGGCTGCTGTGATCTGCAGTACCAAAAGCACACATTTTTTAAGTGATGCTTAATGCACAGTAACCTATCTTACTGCACATTAGCATAATTGCATAGTTTTTTACGGGATGTTTTAAATGCGCAGTAAAGTAGGCTTGAGCTGCTGGAATGTATTAAATTGCCAAAACCCATGGGAGCATGAAGGGGCTATTTGATTAGATATCTGTTCCACATCCACAGCTTTGCATTTTTAAATGAAAGGCAGTAGCATTTCTAATAAAAATTGCAGATTTGGCTTTGCAATAGAGCTACAGTGATCTAGTTCAGCTGTTAAATTCATTTTTTTCCCCTCATACCCAATTAAAAATGAGTCATTTCTTCAAACCTTGTATTTCATTCCTATGGGGAGCACATGGGCTGCTTTTGCATTACTTACCCGGCAAGCAGCAACCCACTGTACACTGCCTCTGGTTTCAAGCATTAGCTCTCCCTGCACTGCTGCCATATATCAGAGAATGGGTAGGAGGCTATTATGCCTGAAAGTCTCCTATTCAGTTTGTGACAATTCCTTGCCATTCTGCACAAGCTTGTCAGGAATGGACAACTGGTGAAGAGGTGCATGAAAATGCTTTCTACCCCCATGGCTAAATCAAGTTAATGAACTGGAAAACTGATATTGATAAAACTAGCTCCAGTTATCTATAAGGTGTATCAGATGTGCACGGGTCATATTTAACCTGATTAAAGCTAAATCATCTCCTCTATTTTTCCCCTTTTAAGAATATTAAAAGGATGACCTACTACTGTTAGGTAGCTTAAAATTGCAGCACAGTTTTCCCAGGGAGACCGAGTTGTGTAGACAATGCAAAATGCAGTGAAGCAAAATTCCAAATACTGTGCAATCAGTGCAAAGAAGCCAACTATTGCACTGTTAAATGTTCAAGGATTAAATGCACAGTAAAGGAGTATTCTTACTTCAATGGTAATTATTATGTTTAACCCTCTACACCAGGGGTAGGCCATGATTTTTGGCTGGAGCGCCAAAAACAAACAAACAATGTTTACCTTGGAAGGTGCCAGAGTGCCAACATGCTGGAGCCCAGAACAGCTGTTTGCATCCTCCTGGCTGCAGCCGGTCCACGGAGCCTGGTCTGCTTGTAGCAGGGCTTGCAGCCTCCCAGCTACCTGCTGGGAGCAACCTGGGCTCCATGACTGGCAGCAGCAGCTTAGAGCCCAGGCTAGCAGTAGTGTGCTGAGCAAAATGGCTTTGTGTTCCATGCTTGGCATACGTGCAAGGGGTTGCTGACCCCTGCTCTACCCACTCCTAGCCAGTTCACATTGCAAAGCAGACATGCCACAGTCAAGCTGTTTTATAAGTAGGAAGCTGATGCCTGAGTATTTACAAGCTTACAATATGCCTTTTTTTAGCATGATACGCATGAATACATTATTTTAAGGGATTTATTTTAACATATTTGAAGAGACAGTGGATGTTTGCAGCTGCTGCTTACATTACCGGATACAATTATGTCACACATATATTACACCATTGTCCCTTCATGCTTACTTTGTTTGTTTGTCTCCACCTGTTGTCTTTCATCATATACTTAATCTGCTTGTGGTGAAAACTAGCTTTTTATCATTGGTTTGTGCAGTAATTAAGAGCAATCATCTCCCAATTCCTGATGAAGCTGTAGAAGCTTCTGCATTGCATACAATAATCAGGGAAATACTGAATGGTAAATTCTACATGTGATGAAGTGAATGCTACTGTGGTAATAACTTTTGCATCACGTTATAAAAAAAAGAAAACTGGGTAAACTAATTGTTATATTAACAAAAGGTTGCTTGTTTAAGTTCAACTCTTTACAGAAATCTTTGAGGATGCCTGACTATTAGTCAATGATATAACATGACCCAAGATCCTTTAAATAGAAGTTGCTTTTTCAATTCCATAAAGAGAGGGGTGACATGTTAATTTAAGAGTTTCAGACAGTTTTTTAATTATGCAAGTAAATGCAGCATGGTTTTGATCCAAGGCCAAATGAAAACTTTGCACTAAATCAGTGAGCTTTGACTCGCATGTTAAAATGAATTTACATTATCTTTAATTTCTGAAAGTTTGATTATGCTCCTATGTGACTAAGGAAAACATGAAGTGCCTACAGTTTTCCTACATTATAGCTCCAGGCACAGGGAAGAGAGAACAACAATGATGCACCCAGTACTCTCCACCATGAGGTAAGGGACAAGAAAAAAGGGAAAATAGTACGTGCTTTTGTTTCCCAGGCAAGATGAGAATGCTACATGCAAGTAGAGTAGTAAATATCTCCTTCCTCATGAGGGGGAAGTGAAAAACAGGAAGGTAAGGTGCAGTTGTGTGTTATTCCTTACATTAGTCTGAGACTGAGGACTCAGTGTAGACTCTCATGAGAATAAACCTAATTCTGATCCTATTCAATCAGTGATAAATCTTCCATTAACTTCAGTGGGTGCTAAATAAGACCCATAGTCCATGCACCTAATTTGCCTTAAATTCTTAATAAAGCACAGTTGAGCAATCTGTGGAAAAGCATTGTTTGGATACGTATTTATATGTGAAGGCAGATTTTGGCTATATTTGATGACAGCTCTTTCACATTTAAAATTGTTGCCCTAAAAATGTGCATTAACTCAGATAGTATAAGTATTTGAAAACACAGTTACCAATAAACCTACTTTGCAACCATTACTGTTTCCAAATAAGCAAATAAGAATGGTAGAAATTTGAGATGAGTGGGATGAGGGAGTATATCTTCTACCTTGCTTAGTGTTTAATGCAATGATGCTGATCCTTGCCATACACTAGCATGAACCAGCAGTAAGTCCACTGAGGTGAAAGGAGACTTTCACCTTGAACACTCTCAGAGATCATCCCATCATCTGTTTGTTGCATATCTCTAATTAGTATGAGAAATCCTTTTTCCTACTCATACATTGACTCTTTTGAGGGAGGGAGAGAGAAAGAGGAAAAAAGAGAAGGAGTGTGATATTTTTACAGTTAATGCAAGGAAATACAATATTAATTGAATAAATTTCTCCCACTGCAGCCTATTGATGTATTTCGAAGGCACCCTTTGGAAAAAAAAAAAAAAAAAACTTAGAAAACATCCTCATCTCCAAGCTACTTGATGTTTTTGGTTTCTAAACATATGCATGGTTAACTTCACTATGTTGTTCATGTTTTAGCCATTGTTTCCCTTTGTGCATATTATAGAGAGAATATTTGATCTGTATTTTCCAATAAATGGAACGTGTTCCACTTTAAGGGAAATAGGATATTTGTAGCCTGTCAAGGAAGCACTGAACAGAATAAGTGGGTTAGTATCTGCAAAGCATGGACATGACCATAGGGGAGTTTGGAGACCATGAATAGCCCATAAGACAACAGGTGCCCTAGGAGGATGTACAGGTCAGGAGGGCCCACCTAGTATGAAAGCAGTTTTGACAACTAGCAGAGTTCAAGAGGGATTCACTGGGAGGAAGACAGAGTGGGGCTTGCTCTAGGACCCTCAAACAGCCTTCCTTTCTAGAATTAACAGAGAACATCAAGCTATGACAGGCATGAGAAAAGGGAGGGTAACCTAGAGCCAGAGCAGAGAAGGAGCCACATAGCAATCAGGGGCATCTCAGCCACCCCCAGAGCACCGGTCCTATTACAGACCCCTTTAGAACATTAGCCATTTTGGTCTGTCAAATTTCAAAAGGCAAGCCTAGAAAAGCACACTGGGAAAAATCCTATCTAAGAAGCAAGTCTTTCATGGAGGAAAAATTAGTAGGGAATAAGTCATTGCTTTAGAGAAGAATGCTGTTTCTGTGATGATAATAATAATAATAACAACAATACATTCATTAATATTATATTTTATATTAATAATAATTATCATCTTATTTTTAGAATCCAGGAAAGCCTAAGGGCAAAAATAAAAAATAAAATAAAAAAGCAAAGAAATTGTGGAAGCAGGGGGTAGGCAACAAAGAGAAATATACCTACTTGGCTCACACTTGCAGGGAGTCAGCTAGAAAGTCCAAAGCAACAATGGAACTCAGTTTGGCAACAAAAATTAAAGACAATAAAAAGTTCTTCTTTAGGTATACAGGAAGCAAAAAGGTGCATGGCAACAAGGACCCCCTACAGGACAGACTAGGGCAATTGGTAACAGATAGGCGGAACAAAGCTGAGCTCTTCAATGAGTTTTTTTTTGCATCTGTACTCCTGAACATGGATAAGGACATCTCTCCCATTTGGACCATAAACAGGCACAAGAGGGACATCAGCCCACCAACAGTTAGTGCCAACCTAATGAAGGGGCACTTGGAGGGGCTGGACGTGTTCAAATCAGCAGGCCAAGATGATCTTCATGCAAGGGTGCTGAAGGAATTGGCCAGTAGGGCTATGCGAAATTTCACTGGGCGTTTTGTTTTGACACCGTTTTGAGTCGTTTCAAGCTCGAAACAATAACATTGAAATGAAATGAAAAGCTTCGAAACAGCCTTGAAATGAAATGAGGGCACTCAAAATCTTTCAAAAGTTTTGAAACATTGAGTTTCAAAGCTGGGCTTACTTGCAGGGAAACAAAAGCTATGGAGAGGGACAGGGAAGAGGAGGGAAGGACTGCTCTGATATTGACATGTGTAGCTGGCCAGTGACTGTGATCCTTCCCCGAGGTCCCTTCCAATCCCAGTGTTCTGAGAGAGAGATGGAAAACCAGCATAAAAAGCAGCAACTGAGCTTTCTCTGTGCTTTGGGGTCAGTTACTGAGCTGTGTCTTCTAGCAGCTCAGCAGCGTCAGAGAAAGGCTATCACTTCCTACTTGCTAGCCTGTTACTAGCAAGTGGGATTCAAGAACTTTTACTTTCCTAATACCCTTTTATGATGTTCATTTCTTCCAATTTATTGCTCCCCCAAAATCTTCTTTTTGTTTGTGTTAGTCTATTTTGATTCCTTTCCCCCAGAAAATAAATCTGTGCTTTTTCTCAAAGTGTGCATTCCATTCAACATGCAAGGAAGCACAGCATATATTGCATATTATAATATAGAATGTATTCAGGAACACAAACTACATATTTTATTTGTTTGTATGTATGTAGGGGTGCTGGTAGGAAGGCAGAGACAGAACTGGGACTAGTGACCTGGATCTAAGATAACAAGAAGTCCTTTTTTAAATACAGAGGGAGTAAAAAGAAGGCACCAGGTAACCCCTGCAGGACATGCTTGGCAATCTGGTGGTTGCATCAGATGATAAAGCTGACCTCTTTAACAAATTCTTTGCCTCCATTTTTCTGAGCAGGGACTGGTACATCCTCCCCCCCTCAGGATTCTGGATGAACTCAGGAGAGGCACAGCCAAGCCCAGGGTCAGAGAGGACCTAGTCAGGGTACTTCTGGTGGGACTGGACATGTTCAAATCAGCAGGTCCAGATGATCTCCACCCCAGGGTGCTGAGGGAATTGGCAGAGGTCATTGCAGCACTCCGGCACAGCTTTATGAGCACTCGTGATGCTCTGGCAAGGTGCCAGAGGACTGGAAAAGGGCCATTGTAGTCCCCATTTTCAAAAAAAGGGAGGAAGGAAGACCCAGGAAATTATAGGCCTGTTAGTCTTACCCAGGTCCTGGGGAAGCTCTTTGAGAAAACTGTACAGGAGCAATTCTGCGAGGGACCAGCAGGGAAGATTATGCTTAGGGGCAACCAACATGGGTTCATTAGAGGCAAGTCCTATCACACCAACCCGGTTACCTTTTATGACTAGGTCACAAAATCCTTGGATGCAGGTATCGTGGTGGATATAGGCTTTAGGAAGGAAAATATGTAGGAGAGACCAAACAACAACTGCGCACCAGAACGAATGCACACCGGAAATCTATCAAAGACAGAAATACCCAATTACCTGTGGGGGCACATTTCTCACAAGAAAACCACTCTCTCTCCAATCTCTCAGTCCTAATCCTCAAAGGAAACCTACAAAACACTTCCCAGAAACGAGCCTATGAACTCCACTTCTTCAACCTCCTGGATACTAAAAATCATGGACTAAATATAGACATTGGATTTATGACACATTATAACCTGCCTGACATCTGACTCCCCAGGTATCTCTCCACTTTCATCCCCTGACTCCTCAATCTACATTTTCACTGACTACGTGTCTTGTATGCATACCAGCCCAGCCGCTGGCTTCTTTACTTTTCATGCCATCCAGGAAGAGCACAGATTTTCCAGCACACCAAACACTATGAAGCATGCTGGAAAGGCAGCTGGCAAGCCTTCAGGGAGGGGTGGGAGAGGGGGTAGAGGGAGAGGTGCAAGTTCCTGCCCCCCTCCCAAACTGAGACACAGCCACTTTCCTACAACTAGCAGGCATGAGGATTCCAGTTCTACTAGCAGCAAGGAGAGGGGAGCAGTGCCACTGCCTGTGCTTGAGTCTGCATCCCTTCCAAGAGCACCAGCCATAACCCCACCTACACACCACCACCACCACAAGCAGCACCAGCATGACAGTGTAGTCTCCTCCACCCCCATTTACTTCCCATGCTGAGCCTTCCAGTGCCAGGGGAAGAGATGGAGCTGGATCTGGACCTGAGTGCCATAGTGTTGTCCCCAAAGGACAGTGAGTTCGTGCCCAGTGCGCTTGTGCCAATAAACACACAGGGGTGAAGGATCCAACTTAACCTTTATTTCCTGCGCAGAAAATGGTGCTTGGCAATCGTTCGCAAAGCAAGCACACCCACCCCAGTGGGTGTCTGCCTTATATAGCTACGTAACAGGTTAAACCTGCTGATGTGATGAGATGTGTAGCAAGCCCAGCAAGTAACCCCCCTTCCAGCTCCCCCCCAAGTAACCCCCCTTCCAGCTCCAGAACTTTGTTGATACAGCTTTTCCTCTAGC